>NC_066509.1:43461660-43515005 GCF_024679095.1 Eriocheir sinensis
CAGTGTGGGCTCTGTACCCGGCCCTTCTATAATACCCGTTGTCTGTTCTAATTTTTTTGTTAGTCTGTCAGTTTTTCTCTCTGCGTTTCCTTGGTGTTTGTTATGGGGAATTTTATGAGAATGGAGGACGGTAGTTGTAATGTCCATTTTATCCTGCCTGCTGCTGCTGTGCCATCGCCTCGGAAGGTTGGTTGGCTGGAGGAAGAGCGGCCGGCACTCGTGCATTGCTATCAAGGGTGTTTATGAGCTAACAACATATTGCTCGGTATCATCAGACGCTTCCGCCTCACATCAGCTATCTCCAAAAACTAAACAGAGGATTATTTGGGCTCTCATGAGTTTCTTTTTCATGTTCATGGTGAAGAAGCCTTGTCAGACTACCACCAGGGTCATAACTCTAACTGTGGAAATGCCCTCAACTCTTACGAAAGCCTTGCCTAATGTGTGTGCCTGGGCGCCGAAATGTTTTACGAATATGACTGACCTTCACCACTTCCCGCCGTGTGAGGGTCTTGTACATTTATGAAGGCTGTGTTATGTCTTACTTTCCTTCTTTTTCGGCTGCTTTCGTGTTCTTCGTCTTCTTATTCTGGTATTTTGTGTTTTCTACTATTCATTTTTATTATTTCCTTTTTCTTCTTTTTTCTTCTTTCTCTTTTTTCTTATTCTTGTTCTTATTCTTCTTTTCCTCTTCATCCCCATCTCCATTTTCATCCTTTTTTTTCATTTTTATCATCCTCCTTACCTTTCCCTTCCTTCTCCTGTTTCTTCCTTTTCTAATTCCTTTTCTTATTCTCCTCCTCCTCCTCCTCCTTTTCCTTCTCCTCCTCCTCCTCCTCCTCCTCCTCCTCCTCCTCCTCCTCCTCCTCCTCCTCCTCCTCCTCCTCCTAAACCTATGAGCTTGTCAATAGATATGAGTTATCACCTCGATAAAATGTGTATATGAGGTGTGTGTGTGTGTGTGTGTGTGTGTGTGTGTGTGTGAAACAAATGGTCATACACACATATATAGAGAAATTATCGCGCACCACACACACACACACACACACACACACACACACACACACACACACACACACACACACACGCGCGCGCGCACTACTTTAGTAAGATTATATTGAAAATTACTCTTGTTTTTTGTTCCTGTAAATCTTTCTCTCCCTCCCTCCTCCTCCATCTTTGGAATACGAGCATTTGAATCTTTCGTCTGAATGTTTTTATATATATTTTTTTTTTTATTACTGAAGTTATAATCATCCATAATCTCTCTCTCATTGATCTTCTGGAAAGAGAGAGAGAGAGAGAGAGAGAGAGAGAGAGAGAGAGAGAGAGAGAGAGAGAGAGAGAGAGAGAGAGAGAGAGAGAGAGAGAGAGAGAGAGAGAGAGAGAGAGAGAGAGAGAGAGAGAGAGAGAGAGAGAGAGAGAGAGAGAGAGAGAGAGAGAGAGAGAGAGAGAGAGAGAGAGAGAGAGAGAGAGAGCTTTGTTGACATCGTTAGGAGTAAATCTTTATGCCAGAGATGGAAGCCAGACAATGTCTTCTTTTATGTCTGTTGTAAATGCGAGAGGCATATAGATGCAGGCAGACAAACAGAGAGGTCTGTTTTATGTGGCATTGTTGCATTCTAATGTGCTGGGGATTTCTTCCAACGCAAAAAGCACTTCCCAAAATTGAACTCCTTTGCTATAATGTTGATTTTTTTTTTCTACGAGTGATTTTCCTTAAGTAAATCCATCTTATTCTTGAGACTTCTCAGGCTGGTGTAGTAAGCCTTCAGCCCAGCCTCCTGCACACGTCTATGATTGCGACGCCGCTGCCTGGCTGTGTTGTGCAACGCCTGGCCTCACCTGCTGGCATGTATCACACAGACAGACAGACATTAAGAAAGACAGGAAAAGTTTTGAGTCTTCATTGACAAGCTGCTCATCCCTTTTTTTCCTATTTTTCTTGTGTGTGTGTGTGTGTGTGTGTGTGTGTGTGTGTGTGTGTGTGTGTGTGTGTGTGTGTGTGTGTGTGTGAAGAGGGGTGAGTGTGTGTGTGTGTGTGTGTGTGTGTGTGTGTGTGTGTGTGTGAAGAGGGGTGAGGACTGGGAAGAAGGTGGATGTGTGTGTGTCTGTGTGTGTGTGTGTGTGTGTGTGTGTGTGTGTGTGTGTGTGTGTGTGTGAAGCGGGGTGAGTGTGTGAATGGGAAGAAGGGTGAGTGTGTGTGTGTGTGTGTGTGTGTGTGTGTGTGTGTGTGTGTGTGTGTGTGTGTGTGTGTGTGTGTGTGTGTGTGTGTGTGTGTGTGTGTGTGAGAGAGAGAGAGAGTGAGTGAGAGAGTGAGTGAGTGAGTGTGTGTGTGTGTGTGTGTGTGTGTGTGTGTGTGTGTGTGTGTGTGTGTGAAGAAGGGTGAGTGTGAGTGGGAAGAAGGGTGAATGTGTGTGTGTGTGTGGGGGGGGGGGAGTGGGGGCAGTGTGTGTGTGTGTGTGTGTGTGTGTGTGTGTGTGCCAAAGCTTTACACTTCTTGACAAGGGACTCAGGAGCAAGAACAGAACAGCTTCCAAATGTTTTCGTCCGAGCTGTACTTTCCTTGCCCTTATTGTTTCATCGTGTTTCATCGTGTTATATCGCGTTTCAACGTGTTTCGTTTTGTTCGGAATCTGAAGGTACACACGGGGGCCGCAGAAGCATTTCGTCAGCTGATAAAATGTGATGATACAGAAAAAAAGAAAATTGTATGAAGCAAAAGTGTTACTCGATTTCATTTCGTTCATCGCAAATTCAATTATGGTCAAAATAGGATTCCCGAGTGGGTTAAAACGCAGCAAAGAGAACATCTGTGTTGCCACTGCTAAATATAAAACCAAATAGAACAATATTAATAACGTTCCATATACTAAACAGACAAAGCAATTAAATCCCAGACTCATCTTGATTATGTTTGTTGGATTCTTGTTAGTTGATTATGTTTGCCGTCCACTCACCAGAGGACGGACTGGAATGGAGAATTTTTCGCTGTAATGAATTATTTTGTTTTGTCGTTTCATTTCACGGTTGATCGTCACTCAGTTTGTCATTTTTTACATGACGTGAACCATTCGCTCGTTTCATATAGATTACATTGGTGATTATTGCTTTAGCTGTAATTACCTTTATATATAATTTTCTTTTCCTTTTTATCCTTCTTTCGTTTCTTTCTCCTTCGTATTTTTTTTTAATCTCCTCAATTTTCGTTGTTTTGCATCCTATTCTATTTTTTGTCACCTTTTCATCTACAACTCTACATTTTTAATATGACGAGCATTTCTAGGGATCAACAAGGAAAACACAATTTCCCCCTCCACCCACCCACCCACCCACCCACACACACACACACACACACATACATACACACACACAAAAAAAAAAAATCACTGCACACTTCCCATTCCATGACAACTTGACATTTGGCCGCGGGACTTTACACTGATCTTGGTATTGACGCGTCCAACAGAGCATGGCTGATCCCCTAAAGACTGAGGGGAGGGGCGGGGGAAGGGGGGAAGGGAGGCAGATAATAGCGGACCAAATTAGATCACCACCTGGACGCCTCAAGTCTTGGAAGGCGAGGAGGCAATTCACCTGAACAGGAGAATCCAGGAGTCTAAAAACTGCTCCGCGCGTTCCAACTCCGATACAACTCCTGGACTTAGGATATTGCGCTCCTGACCTGCCTTTACATTTATTCTTCTATATTTAATGCCTTCAGGATAGGTGTGGAAATAAAGATAGACGGGCAGGTAACATTTACTTCTTCTTGGACAGGTGGGGACAGGTAATATAATGAGCATACTAACATGCCCTCAGAACAGGTGGAAGGAACGAAAGCTAGAAAGGCTGGTGATGGATATCAGAGGTGAGATTATTAGTAAGCTTAGTCATATTTCTATGTTTACTAGTAAATATATTAGAAAAATTAAATTGTAAGTTAATTAGACAAAATAAAAGCGAAATTATCTGATAGAAACAGGTGTAGGAATTAAACACGCAAATTGGTAGCTAGACAGGTAGGTAAGCAAGGTGTGGTAAGGTGTAGCAAGACAGACTGGTGGACAGACAGGCGGATAGAGAGGCGGGAAGACAGACAGAGAGTAACATTCAGAGAAGCCCCATACATACGTACATACATACATACATACATACAGGAAAGGCATTCACACACGGAGAAGCGAAATTAAAACAAATAAACCCTCCTAGCTATTATCCCATAATCAGCATTCAAACATACATTCATACGAACATACATATATACATTATACATACATGCATACATACATACATACATATATACATTACTGACGTTTGGCTATTGGAAGCACATCGCTTTCGGCAGTACACACACACACACACACACACACACACACACACACACACACACACACACACACACACACACACACACACACACAGAATGGACTACAGGAAAGAATGGTTTAACTTTAATATGGCAAATTTTGAACAACTTGGGAAACATTTTGAGGAAGCACAATGGGATACTTTTTTGAGGCTGAAAATGTGGAGGAAAAATGGGCTATCTTTTTCTACGGATTTACAACGAAGGAGTGGAAAAGTGGGTACCAAGGATGAAAGAAGGTCAGAAATCAAGAGAAGAGTAGTATAATAGAAAGTGTGTAGACGCCAAGCAGGAAAAGGAGAAGACTTGGAACAAATGGAGAAAAAATAGGAGGATGGATCTATGGAATGAGTACAAAAGGAAGAGGAATGCTTATGTCAAAGTAAAAAGAGAAGAAAAAAGGAATTTTGAGAAAAATATTGTAGATAAATGCAAAGACCAGCCAAAACTGTTTTATAAGTTCAAAAATGGAAAGTTGAAAAATAGAGATGAGATTCAAAAAGTTAAAGTTAATGGCGAAACTTTTGATAGTGTAAGTGAAATAGTAGAAGTGATGAAAAACTGTTTCCAAACAGTGTTCACAAGGGAGAGTGAGTTAGAAGGTGTAGATGCAGTGCCGGGGAATAGAGTGGGTCAGGAGAGAATACAAACATCAGTAGATGAAGTTAGAAACTTATTGGAAGAATTGGATGAGAGGAAATCAGCAGGACCGGATGGTATATCAAATTGGGTGCAAAAAAAGTGTAACCAGCAAATAGCTGAAAAGTTAAGCAACTTGATTAATGTCTCACTAGCACAAGGGAAGGTACCGAGAGACTGGAAGAGGGCTAACATCGTCCCAATACATAAAGGAGGAAGTAAGGAAGACTCGTTGAACTATAGGCCAGTGTCATTAACAAGTGTAGTAGCAAAGATGTGTGAGAAAATTAAAAAAAAAACAGATGGGTGGAGTATTTAGTACAAAACTGTATATTAACAAATAGCCAATTCGGATTCAGAGGAGGACGGTCTTGTGTAACTAATCTGATCAGCTTCTATTCAAGAGTAATTGATATAATACAGGACAGAGACGGTTGGGCAGATTGTGTGTATCTGGACTTAAAGAAGGCGTTTGATAAAGTACCACACAAGCGATTAATATGGAAACTTAATCATGTTGGAGGTCTGGGTGGCTCAATATTGGATTTATGGACTTTTGACGAAGAGAGAAATGAGAATAGTAATCAGGAGTAATAACTGTTGGATGGAAGTGACGAGTGGAGTCCTAAGGAATGTGTGTGTGTGTGTGTGTGTGTGAAGAAGAATGTGTGTGTGTGTGTGTGTGTGTGTGTGTGTGTGTGTGTGTGTGTGTGTGTGTGAAGAATCATTCTTAGATTGTGTGTAATTATTTGTGTGTGTGTGTGTGTGTGTGTGTGTGTGTGTGTGTGTGTGTGTGTGTGTGTGTGTGTGTGTGTGTGTGTGTGTGTGTGTGTGTGTGTGTGTGTGTGAAGAAGAATGAGGTAGAGTGTGTGTGTGTGTGTGTGTGTGTGTGTGTGTGTGTGTGTGTGTGTGTGTGTGTGTGTGTGTGTGTGTGAATAAGAATGAGTGTGTGAGTGGGAAGATGTTTGAATGTGTGTGTGTGTGTGTGTGTGTGTGTGTGTGTGTGTGTGTGTGTGTGTGTGTGTGTGTGTGTGTGTAATAATAATAATAATAATAATAATAATAATAATAATAATATAATAATCGTTTTATAAAGAGATAGCAGCTGTTAAGCTGAAAATATACACGTTACAAATACAATATTGAAGTACAATAAAAAGGGGAAAAGTACAATATGAAAGAGGTATCGTGTGTGTGTGTGTGTGTGTGTGTGTGTGTGTGTGTGAGTGCCAAAGCCTTAAAACGTCTTGACAAGGGACTCAGGAGCAAGAGCAGAACAGCTTCCAAATGTTTTCGTCCGAGCTGTGCTTTTCTTGCCCTTATTGTTTCATCTTGTTTCATCGTGTTGTATCGCGTTTCATCGTGTTTCGTTTTGTTCGGAATCTGAAGGTACAAACGGGGGTCGCAGAGGCATTTCGTCAGGTGATAAAATGTGTTGATACAGAAAAAAAGAAAATTGCATGAAGCAAAAGTGTTACTCGATTTCATTTCGTTCATCGCAAATTCAATTACGGTCAAAATAGGATTCACGAGTGGCTTAAAACGCAGCAAAGAAAACATCTGTCTTGCCACTGCTAAATATAAAACCAAATAGAAAATTAATAATAATGTTCCATATACTAAACAGACAAAGCAATTAAATCCCCGACCTTTCGTGATTATGTTTGTTGAATTCTTGTTTGTTGATTATGTTTGCCGTCCACTCACCAGAGGACGGACTGGAATGGAGAATTTTTCGCTGTGATGAATTATTTTATTTTCTCGTTTCATTTCACGGTTGATCGTCACTCAGTTTGTCACTTTTACATGACGTGAACCATTCGTTCGTTTCATATAAATTGCATTGGTGATTATTGCTTTAGCTATAATTACCTTTATATATAATTTTCTTTTCCTTTTTATCCTTTTTTCGTTTCTTTCTCCTTCGTATTTTTTTTAATCTCCTTAATTTTCCTTGTTTTGCATCCTATTCTATTTTTTGTCACCTTTTCATCTACAACTCTACATTTTTAATATGACGAGCATTTCTAGGGATCAACAAGGAAAACACAATTTCCCCCTCCACCCACCCACCCACACACACACACACACACACACACACACACACACACACACACACACACACATACATACATACATACACACACACACAAAAAAAAAAAAATCACTGCACACTTCCCATTCCATGACAACTTGACATTTGGCCGCGGGACTTTGCACTGATCTTGGTATTGACGCGTCACACAGAGCATGGCTGATCCCCTAACGACTGGTGGGGAGGGCGGGGGGAGGCAGATAATGGCGGACCAAATTAGATCACCACCTGGACGCCTCAAGTCTTGGAAGGCGAGGAGGCAATTCACCCGAACAGGAGAATCCAGGAGTCTAAAAATTGGTCCGTGCGTTCTAACTCCAATACAACTTAGGATATTGCGCTCCTGACCTGCTTTTACATTTTTTTTTCTTCTATATTTAATGCCTTCAGGATAGGTGTGGAAATAAAAATAGACGAGCAGGTAACATTTACTTCTTTCTGGACAGGTGGGGACAGGTAACATAATGCGTATACTAGCATGCCCTCAGAACAGGTGGAAGGAACGAAAGCTAGAAAGGCTGATAATGAATATCAGAGGTGAGTTTAGTAGTAAGTTAAAGCATATTTTTATGTTAATTAGTAAGCATATTAGAAAGATTAAAGGGTAAGTTAATTAGACGAAATAAAAGCGAAATTATCAGATAGAAACAGGTGTAGGAATTAAAGATGCAAATTGGTAGCTAGACAGGTAGGTAAGCAAGGTGTGGTAAGGTGTAGCAAGACAGACTGGTGGACAGACAGGCGGATAGAGGCGGGAAGACAGACACAGACAGACAGAGAGACATTCAGGTAAGCCCATACATACATACATACATACATATTTCCCACGTTTCTGAGTACATTGCAAACTTGAGGCTAACGCTAGATCTGACCTTTGTCTCGGTGCTCATCTCCGTCTCTTGTACAAAAAACACATTAAGGTTTAAATTAAGTCCACAAGAAAGGCATTCACACACGAAGGAGCGAAATTAAAACAAATAAACCCTCTTAGCCATTATTCCATATTCAGCACTCAAACACACATTCATACGAACATACGTACATACATACATACATTCATACATACATACATGCATACATACTTTTATAGATTACTGTAGTTTGTCTGTTATAAGCTCATCGCTTTATACAGTTCACACACACAAAAACACACACACACACACACACACACACACACACAGCCCTACCCAAAGATCAGTACTACGAGCTCTGTGCTCTTCCAGAACGGCTGACTGTCTCGAGAGAGACCCGCAGCAGACCAAGAGGTGGATTACACACACACACACACACACACACACACACACACACACACACACACACACACACACACACACACCAAGACTGCTTAACGTTCCACAAATGCTGTGACAGAGGACCAGAAGAAAATAAAGAAAAGGGATGAAGGATAACGCGGAGAAGGGAGGATAGAGGGAAGAAAGAAAGAGAGAGGAAGAGAGCGAGAAAGAAGAAAAACATGGAGGAGTTAGGACGATTATGATAAGCAGAGCAAACATATTAAAAAGAAAAGTGTTGCATTATATAGAGTGAGAGAGAGAGAGAGAGAGAGAGAGAGAGAGAGAGAGAGAGAGAGAGTAAAATAGTTAAATGCAATGTATGACTGAATATGGGCAAAATATATATGTGTGTGTGTGTGTGTGTGTGTGTGTGTGTGTGTGTGTGTGTGTGTGTGTGTGTGTGTGTTTTGAAGCAGCAGTATTAATAACCATGCTGTTTCCCTATCTTCTCTATCGATATTTCTCATGCTGACTGCTCTTCTGAATTTGCTAACTGCATGCCTCCCCCTCCCGTCAGCTCCTGCTGCACAAGACTCTGCATACACATGCTCATCCCTATACTCAACTAAACTCCTTATGTAAGAGTTAACTACATCTTCACTCTTTCATCCTCACGCTGGTAAACTCTGGAACAATCTTCCTTCATCTGTATTTCCTCCTGCTCATGACTTTAACTCTTTCTAGACGGTATCAGGACACCTCTCCTCCTGAAATTGACTCTGATTTCGAACAATTCTTTAACCTCTGTCTGGAGCAGTAAGTAGCTGGCCTTTTTTTTTTTTTTTTTTTTTTTTTTTTTTTTGCATTACGCTTCCTGTAATTCGTCTCCATAGCTGTAAAAAAAGAAACTGGTAAGAAACAATGAGTTCATGTATTTCATCTTTTATTTTCTCTCTCTCTCCTCTCTCTCTTCTCTCTCTCTCTCTCTCTCTCTCTCTCTCTCTCTCGTACAGTACAAGTACAGTAAGGATGCGCGTTATTAACGTTTAATTATGTTATTTTCAAAGCGTTAAAAGAAGAGGAAAAGAAGGTTTGAAAGTGCGAGGTGCTGAGAAAAATTATTGAAAAGAAAAGCTAATTGAAATATATTAAAGAACACCTTTCCGCCAACTCCAAAGACTTTTCGGGAAAATAAAAGGAGGTTATCAGCAGGAAATATTCTATGAAAACGACGCCGAGAATATTGTATTGCTTCTTCGGCCAAAGGAGGAGGATAAGGAGATTAGCTGAGATAGAGCCAGTGGATACCTGCTATTGATGAAGTAAATCCCATTTTTTGTATACGTACACACACACACACACACACACACACACACACACATAATAATAATAACACACACACACACATTATTATTAATGACTTACTTGTATCAATTAATGATAAAATTCCCCTCTTTTACTCCTTGAAATGAGTAAAATACATTAGTAATTTTTCTACCAATATATCTATCCATCTATCTTTTGACATTTTTGCGATTGATAGTTTTGGCAGCCGTTAGGCTGAAAATTTTACATATTAGAAACACATTCTGATAGTGAATCATATGAAACGGTGAAAATAGTTCGGGGTTCAAGGGCCAGTGGAAGGTTGGGGTGACGACAGGGCGGGTGAGGTGGAGCTTGCCTGTGTGTATGGAGGTATGTGGGTGGTATGGTGGTGGTTGTTTTATATAGCAAATATAATAGGAGGATACTAAATATATGAATGGAAATGAAATAACTCTTCTGAAGAAGAAAATAGGAAAATAATCGTGAAAGAGTACTGTTAGAAAATCAAGAGGAAGATTACGAGAGAGAGAGAGAGAGAGAGAGAGAGAGAGAGAGAGAGAGAGAGAGAGAGAGAGAGAGAGAGAGAGAGAGAGAGAGAGAGAGAGAGAGAGAGAGAGAGAGAGAGAGAGAGAGAGAGGAGAGAGAGAGAGAGAGAGAGAGAGAGAGAGAGAGAGAGAGAGAGAGAGAGAGAGAGAGAGAGAGAGAGAGAGAGAGAGAGAGAGAGAGAGAGAGAGAGAGAGAGAGAGAGAGAGAGAGAGAGAGAGAGAGAGAGAGAGAGAGAGAGTATCCTTGTCTCTTGTCTTGTGCTGGTCTTGCCTCAAGTCGTTGCCTTCGCTCACAACAACGCTCACTCTCGGAAGGTCAAGTGGTGGATTATTTATGATTCAGTGTTGTCATGTCTATCAGCTTGACCTGACTTCGTCGTTTTTATTAATATTATTGCATTTTACCTTTTTTTTTTCTATTTCCAATTGAGATTGACCTTTCTTTTTGGCCACTTTTTGACTTCATCTTTTGCGTGGAGCAGGACTAGCGGGCTTTCTTTTTGACACTTTTTGTTGCCCGGACCTGCTTCCTTGTTGTTAAAAATGCCATTGTTCTTTGCTTTATATCTTATCTTTTGTTTTCTTTATCGTTTATCATATTTGTTATCGTTATATTTATGATATTTGTTTTCTTTTCGTAATTGTTTTGTTCTTATTCGCTTCTTTAGTTTTATATCGTGTATCAATTCATCATCATCTATAGTGTCTTGATCTTTTATTGCTATGGTATTTATTTTTTCTTATATAATCAGTTATTATTTATTTTTATTTTCTGCTGCTTAATTCGTTTCCTTTTGTTTATTATTTCATCATTATCTGCTTCCTTGTTACTGCAATCTCGCCGTCATCATATCCCACGACTGGTAACACCACTGTCAACATCAGATCACATCATCATCATTACCATCACCATCACCACCATCACCACCATCATTGTCAGTATCAACCACGACACAACCACAGTTTCTCCGTCACCACCCCACCATCACCACCATCACCACCAATTGTCAGTTGTCAACCACGACAACCACAAAGCCTGTCACCACCACCATCACCACTCCTTACATCACCACTACGGTCAACAACCACGACAAACCACAGCGCTTCCGTCACCACCACCATCACCAATACCCACCATCACTGGTCAACACAACCACGACAACCACAAAGCCCGTCACCACCATCACCACCATCACCACCACCGTCAACACAACCACGATACAAACCACAGCCCGTCACCACCACCATCACCACACCATCACCATCACTGTCAACACAACCACGACAAACCACAAAGCCCGTCTACCACCACCATCAATTTCACCACCACACCGGTCAACACAACCACGACAACCACAAACCCTGTCAGCAATTCCCCACTTCATCACCACCCATCACCACTCATGGTCAACACTCATCACGACAACCACAAAGTCGGGTCACCACCACCATCACCACCATCACCACTACGGTTTTCAACACCATCACGATAACCACAAAGCCTGTCACCACCATCTTCTGCTCCTCCTTCCATTATTTCCTTACTGGCATTTACTTCTCCTGTTTATCTTTCCCATCCCTCGCTTATTCTCCTCCTCCTCCCCCTCCCATCTCCGCTCACCTCTTATCCTCCCTCTTCTCATCTGATCGTATTCTTCCTTCTCCTCTTCCTATGTCGAGTATTATCTTCAAGGCATACTTTATGTTTACTCATTCTCCTCCCTCTTCCTCCTCCCTCCTATTATTCTCCTGCCCACATGCCAACTTTAGGCTCCCTGAAGAAACAAGACTCTCTTAACTTGCCCTCTCTCTCTCTGCTTCTCCCTTTCTTCTTTCCATGTTATCTTATTTCTTTCTTTCCTTTATTGTTCTTCTCTACGTTCTCATTCTTCGTATATTCCTTAGTTTTATTTCTCCGTTTTCCTTTCTTCTTATATTTTCTTTTTCTGTTTTGTTTCTTTTCTTCTCTTTATTATACTTTTTAATATCTTTGTGTTTCTGTTTTATTATCTTTCAATATTTCCCTTTTTGTAATATTTTTGTATTTTTCTCTCATCTTATATTCTATCCTTTTTTCTTCTCTAAAATCTATTATAATTTTTCCTTCTTTCCTTTATTATTATTTTCTTAAATAATTTTGGTTGATCATTGTTTTATCTTCCAATTTCTTCCTTTATTGTTATTGGTTTTCCTTTTTCTCATCTTTCTCGAGTTCTTTTCTCCTTATTGTTTTTTTTTTCCTTCGGGTATTTCTTTCCTTCCTTTATTATTTACTGTAATCTCGCTCTCTTTCTTTCTCCTTCTCTTCCAATATTTTCCAATTTTCTTAATATGATTTCATTCTTTCTGTTCTCCTCCTCCTTCCTTTCCTCTCATATTGTCTGCTTTATCTTTCTTTATTTCCTTATGATTTATTGTGTTTCCTCCTCTCTTCATCCTCCAGTGTCTCACCCCTCGTTGCTAGTTTTTTTTCTTTCATCTGTCCTCCTCTAATCCACCTTTCTCCTTTCATGTTTTTCCTGATGTCCCTGTCCTACCCTTCCAATAACTCACCTTCGCCGCTAATCCCTGTCCATCCTCTCTCTCTCTCCTTCTTCTCCCCCACTCTCCACACCTCTTCTCCCCTCACTCTCCACACACCCCTCTCTTCTCTTCCTTTCCCCACTTCCCTCCACACACCTCTTTCTCCCCACTTCCTCTCCGTTACCAACTCTTCCTTCCCCACTCTCCACACACTCTTCTTCCCTCACTCTCTCCACACACCTTCTTATTCTTTTCCCACTCTTCCACACACCTCTCTCTTCTTTCCCCACTCCCTCTCCACACACACCCCCTCTTCTTTCCTCACCCTCCTCCACACACCTTCTTCTTCTTTCCTCACCCTCACACACCTTCTTCTTCCTCACTCCTCTCCACACACTCTCTTCTTCTTTCCCCTCACCCTCTCCACACAAACTTCTTCTTCCCCTCACTTCTCTCCACACACTCTTCTTCTTTCCCTACCTCTCCACACACACTTCTTCTTTCCTCACTTCTCTCCACATTAACTCTTCTTCTTTCCCCTCACCCTCCACACACTCTTCTTTCCTCACCCTCTCCACACACCTTCTTCTCTTCTTCTCCCTCACCCTCTTCACACACTCTTCTTCTCTCTTTTCTCTCACTCCCCTCTCCACACACCTTCTTCTCTTCTTTTCCCCACCCTCCACAAACTCTTCTTCCTCACTCTCTCCACACACACTCTTCTTCTTCCCTCACCCTCCACACACACTCTTCTTTCCCCCACTCTTCCACACACCTTCCCCCTTCCCCACCCTCCACACACACTTCCTTTCTTCCTCACCCCTCTCCACACACTCTCTCTCTTCTCTTCCCTCACCCCTCTCTACACACTCTCTCTCCCCTACCCTCTCCACACACTCTCTTCTTCTTTTCCTCACTCCTCTCCACACAAACTCTTCTTCCTCACTTCTCCACACACTCTTCTTCTTCTTCCTCACCCCTCTTCACACTTTTCTTCTTCCTCACCTTCCCACACACTCTCTTCTCTTTTCCTCACCCTCCACACACTCTTCTTCTTCTTCTCACCCTCCACATACACTCTTCTTCCCCACCCTCCACACGTCTCCCCTTCTTTCCTCACCCCTCCACACACTCCCTTCTTTCTCTTTCCCCACCCTCTCACACCTTCTTCTTTCCTCACTCCTCCACACACCTTCTTCTTCCTCACCCTCCACACACCTTTTTCTTCCTCACCCTCTCCACACACACTTCTCCCTTTCCTCACTCCTCTCCAAACACTCTCTTCTTCCTCACCTCTCCACACCTTATTACCTCCATGCTACACTTCGTATTTCCTCATTTCTTCTCCTCTACTCTTGTTTCAATTCTCCTTTATCTATTTTCCTCTCCTCTCGTTTTCTGTTGTGTCCCTTTGTTTCTCTCTCTCTTTCCATATTTTTTCCCTCCCGTTTCCTTTTATTCTTCCTCATACAAACTTCTTTTTTTATGTAATCTTTTTATTTTCCTTTTATCTGTTATTAATCTAGTAATCTCTGCCTGTGTTTTTATCGGGGTATCCTTCATCCTCGTCTCTTTATTTTACAACAGAGGAAGCAGCTCAGCAAAAACAAAAGAAACAAAAATGAAAAAGCCTGCTTATCTGCTGCTCCTACAAAAGCTTCAGAGGAGTGCCAACGAAAGGTCAGCTTGGAAGGAGAGGTGTCCTGATAATTCTCCCTGAAAGAGTAAGTCTTAGGGTACAGAGGAACATATATGAAGGAAGATCGTTCAAGAGTTTAATTGCGTGGAGGATGAGAGTGAGATGTTGACAACTCAAAGTGTAAGGATTTGGACAGTAGCGATTGAGCTTTGAGAATGTTGTGTGTGGCGAGTTGTAGGAGGGGAGGGGGGATGGAGTTAGTGTCTAGAAGAGTAGCCATGTGAAAAATATCGATTGAAGATAGAAAGAGAGTGCTATGGCGACGGGATTTGGCAGAGGTACAAGACTATCAGTAAGAGAAGGAGTTGTGAGTGGAGCACTCACGTGAGATGCATACCTATACAAGGGCGGACAGGCCCTGTATATGGATAGCAACTGTGTGGAGGCGAAGAACTGGCGGAGACGATACAGAACGCTCCAACCTCAAGTGAAGCTGATTTAGTGAGAGATGTAAAGTTTCCAATTATGATTTGAGTTAAGGATATGACTCCGCATGTTTAGTGTTGAAGAAGGTGATATTGAGTGCTGTTGGAATAGTGTTTGGGCGATTTGTGTCGACTTGATAGGTGGAGAATTGTTTTATGAGGCATTGAAAGACACAAGGTTCTTTTAATTTTTCACTCATTTCTGCTTATTTTATTCTTTTAATCATCAATTCTCTTTGTATTACTTCTCATCTTTTTCTCTTCCATCTATCTTGTTATATTATCCTGTTTTGTTTATAAGTGTTATTAATGGCCACATTTTTATCTCTTCTCTTTTTGTTGATCAGCGTCTTCTTATCATCTCTCTTTTTGCGGCTCATCTTTTCCTCTTCCGTCTCCTTCCTGCCAGCTTCGTCTTCTTAACTTTCGTCTCGTCCAGTGTTGCTTCGTTCATTTCTTTAAATGCTCTTCATCTTTTCCTTTGATTTTTCTCTCTCTCTCTCTCTCTCTCTCTCTCTCTCTCTCTCTTCATTGTCACAATAAGAACAAAATTGTAAGATAAGAAAAGGACAAGAAGAAAAATAGAATAGATGTAGAAAGTTTACATGAAATATTTCAGATAAACGAAAAGAAAGATAAAGAGAGAGAATAATAATGACAGGAGATGTGTGGAAATGATTAAAGAAAAGAAATTGAAAAAGAAAATTGCCAGGTCCCTCAAAAAATACTGTGGTGGAATTTAATAAGAAGAAAGGGAACCAAAAACGAGACAGAAAATAATGACAGTAAGAAACATGGACAAGAAGATAATAAAAAGAAAGAAAATAATCTAACTCTCCTCAAGAAATATGTCTATGAGTTTTTGTTCTAATTCCACTGAAAATAAACTCATGCACACGAAGTTTTAAAGTTATACTCAGACGAACGAAATTAAGACGAGGCGAAAGAAAAGAAAAATAAATATAAAAAGGAAACGAGTTTCAAAGAAGACTGAAGGAAATATTATAATCACTGAGAATTAGCTAAAGAAATATATTAGAGTGGAAAAGTTTTAAAATTGTTAAAGATTATGATTAGCAAACGGGGTTGAAAGAGAGAACGAAGAGGAAACAATGAATGGGGAAGAAGGAAGATTTTTAGATACGGAAATGAAAGTATAAAAGAGTATAAGAAGGAAGGAAGGAAGAAGAAGGATAGTGAGAGGATTAGGGAAGAAAGAAAAGGAAGAAAATGCAAAAAAAGAGAAGGAAGAGTCTTGAATAGCTAAAGCAGGCAGGTTATGGGAATGAAGGAGAAAGATGTTAGACAAGGATAATGGAGGGTGAGGTGGAAATAAAACGGAAGTAAAGCAAGGATAAATAAAGCAGAAGAGGAAGAGGAAGACTATAAGAATGTAAAGGAAATGGAAACGTGTAAGGGGAAGTAGAAGGTGTTGAAATTGAATATTGAAGCAAAGAAAAGGATATTAGGAATGAAAGTAAGAGTATGTTAGTCCCTCAACAAAAGTGAAAGTTAAGACTGTACCTAACCATCACTAATTACCATAACCACATATTATTACTACTACTACTAATTACTACACATTATCACTACTACTAGCCACATTACTACTACGATTGTACTACATTATGTTACTACTGGAAAAAAGAGTATCTATCATCATACCTAGAGAGAGGGAGAGAGAGAGAGAGACAGGGAGAGAGAGAGAGCTAGGGAGAGAGAGAGAGAGAGAGAGAGAGAGAGAGAGAGAGAGAGAGAGAGAGAGAGAGAGAGAGAGAGAGAGAAAACTAGTGAGAAAGACGATGGATGAAATCGCGATTTATTACGGATTGGAAGCTTGGACAAGGGCTTGGTGGAGAGAGGGAGGAGCAGGGGGAGTAGATGTGGGACCAAAGTGAGAAAGTGAAGAGAGAGAATGACAGAGTGAGAGAAGTGAGGACAGGTTGAGTGGACATGATGGAAGTTGAGGAGTAGGGAAGAGAGAGGGAGGGAGGGGAGGGAGGGAGAGGTAGAGGGCTAAGTGGAGGGGGGATTTTGAGTGGAGCTTGGCCTTGGTGGAAGAGGGTCCAATGAGCCTTGAGTGCTGGCCTTTCAAGGTGGGCGCCACAGGCGGGGCAAGAGTGGCAGGCAGGGCTGCCGGAAGCCTGGCAAAGGGAGAGATTTCAGGGCAATATGAGATCTCACCATGCATGCAAGTGGCAGGGGTGGGTGGTGGTGGTGACGCAGAGAGGGTGGTGATGGTGGTGGTGGTGATGGGTGGTGGTGGTGGTGCTTCAACACTCTGTGTTAAGCTTGTGAAGCTGGTTAAGAGGGATTGAATTGGTGGTCGTGGATTATGGTAGTTGTAGTTAGTAGTAGGTAGTAGTAGTAGTAGCAGCAGTAGTAGTAGTAGTAGTAGTAGTAGTAGTAGTAGTAGCAGGTAATGTAAGTAGGAGGCAATGCAGTATAAAGCACATGTACAAACTATTAAAACTATAGGGCAGTATTTACCGTTATTTACGTTTATTTCCATATTTGTATAACGTTCATGTAAAACTAAATCCAGTGGTTCATATAATTTTTTCACCGTCCATTTCCTTTTCGTTCTCTTCCCTTTATTTCCGCTTCCTCGTTACATAAACCTTTTTTATATTTTCATTCCAAACTGCTTTTTTTCGCGTTTTTCATAAGTAAAAACTATAGGTATCTTTTCATACTTCTTTCATTTTCATTTCTACTACTGCTCCATCAGCCCTGTCTGATTCTTTTTCTCATCATGTTATTTTACGGTCGTTGCGTTACTCTGTTTTATTTACTCCGTTATCCTCACTCGCCTCCTCGCCTGCTGAGAGTTCTCTATATCCTCGCTCACCGCTTCTTCCTGTTATTGTTCTGCACCGTCTGTTATCCCTCGTATCCCTTTTGTTGTTTCTTCCACCCCACTTCACTCACCGTTCTGTTTCCTATTCCAGTTTCATGTTTCATGTATCAAGCGACGCGAATGCCTCTGAAACCAAGCCACAAAAAAGAATCTATTTCTGTGCCAATGGCCTTCATGGTGAATATTTAGGCTTGTTTATGCACGCCCAAGGGAAGGTTGAGAGAGAGAGAGAGAGAGAGAGAGAGAGAGAGAGAGAGAGAGAGAGAGGGGGTTGAGAGAAGAGAGAGAGAGGAAGGAGAGAGAGTGGGGAGAGGTTGAGAGTGAAAGGCAGAAGGAGAGTGAGAGGAAGGAGGAAGGAAGAGAGAGAGAGAGAGAGAGAGAGAGAGAGAGAGAGAGAGAGAGAGAGAGAGAGAGAGAGAGAGAGAGAGAGAGAGATCAGTGACCAAAGAATCCTTTTGTTTGGAAATGGATACACACACAAACACACACACACACACACACACACACACACACACACACACACACACACACACACACACACACACTCATACACTCCATTGAAAGGCCAAAGAAAGCTCTCTTCTCTCTCTCTCTCTCTTCACACCTGCTCCCTCCCTCCATGATACCTGTATTATGACTCAGGACTGCCTTATTGAATTTCTGAATAGGAGGAGGAGGAGGAGGATAAAGGGATGTGGAGGAGGTGAGAGGGGAGCATGATAGGGAAATGGCAAACACACGAATGTATTGCCCGTACACACATACATATTCCCATACGTACATACATACATCCATACAAATATTCATACATACACATACATAGACAGTTGCAAATCGACACATACATAAATATATACATAGTTACGTCTTCCAGTCATCCATCGATCTACTCATGTCAACATACAGGCATACATACTTACACACATTATCTCCTCTGTACACCAATCTTACCCGAACCGGTACGCTTGGAAATGTATACACACACACACACACACACACACACACACACACACACACACACACACACACACACACACACACACACACACACACACACACACACACACACACACACTTACATTTACGGAATTATGCAAACTCTATTTACTCCGTTTTTCCTTCCCTCTCCCTCCTCCCTCCCCCTTTCCTTCATTCCTGTCCTCCCTCACTGCCGCTGTCTATACTCTTTCTATCTATCCATCCATCTATTAATCCATAATTCCTATCTTTTTCATATATATTCATTTATTCCTGTTTTCGTTTCTTCCTTCCTTTCGCCCTCTAAATTTTCCTCTTTCCTCCTCTTTGTCTCTCCTTCCTTTCCTCTCTTTCTTCTTAGGTCTGTACTCCTTTTCTCTTTCTTATCTTTCTTTTCCTCACTCTCCCTCTACTCTCGTCTTAGCTCCCTCCCGTCTTCTCCTCCCATCTTTCCCTCCTTTATTGTCTTGTTTCGTCTCTCATCCTCCTCCTCCTCAATTGCCTAAACATTATATTGTCTGCCTCTTTTATTTCTTTCCCTTATGCTTTCTCCCTCTGTCCACCTCGTCTGTGCCACTTCTTCCTATATTCCTTACACCATATACTCAGAATTCTTCTCTCTCCCTTATCCTTCCATAATCCTTCCCTCTCACCTCTCTTCTCATTCCCTCCTTCCCCTGCCCCCTACATTACCTAAATTTTCTTCCCCTCTTCCATCTCTTCTAACTTTCCCTCTCCCTCCCGTCTCCTCTTTCACATATTTCTCTCTCTCTCTCTCTCTCTCTCTCTCTCTCTCTCTCTCTCTCTCTCTCTCTCTCTCTCTCTCTTTTCACACTTGATCCTCCTCACTCTCTCCATTGGCTCTTATCTTTTCTTTCTACTCTCTCTTCCATCATTTCCTCCTTATCCTCATCCTCATCCTCATTCTCCTACCCTCTGGGCCGTGAGGGAGGTCTAAGCACTGTCCTGATCCTCCGTAAAGTGTTCGGATCCTTCCCAATATAAGTTTTTATCCAAGAATTAACTTTGGTTTGCCCTCGTTATTACGCGCCTAGGAGGAGGAGGAAACATGGAAATATGGACAAGCAGGCAGCAAAAATCCTGTCGGCTCATTATAAGGCTGCCTGTTTTTAGTGATTTAATCTATCCGTCAGCCACAGGAGTGGCTTTGCGGAAAGGATTAAAGCACTTGCGTACCTACTCTTGGATACGTTCAGTTTACTTCCTACGCAGCAAAGTGTCGATTGATGCGATTCTTGAAAGAGTTGATGCTCTCTACGCTAACTACGTCTGCAGGAAGGCTGTTCCAGTGGCGAACAACTTTATTCGAGAAATAACTCCTGCCGATGTCGGTATTGCATCGCCTTGCTTGAATTGTTTTTCCATTGTTTCTTGTCGTCGGGTTAGTTTGTAGCGTGAAGAGTTTGGAGTGATCAATATTGCTGAGCCTGCTCAGGTACTTAAAGAGCTTGTTTGTTGCAGGTGGAGGAGGAGGAGGAATTGATGGTCTAGAAACCGTTTAAGGAAGAGAAGAAGCCTGAGTAAAGGAAGGGTTAGTGAAGGACAGGTGGAACTTATGAGTAAGACACGGACAAGGACAAGGACGAGGAGGTGAAATAGAAAGAAAAAGACGAGTAGGAAAAATGGAAACATTGAAAGGCAGCCAAGATGAAGCCTATTGGCTCATTACGAGGCTGCCCGCTCTGGTTCCAGCGGAGCCGAGCAAAGAACTTCGTTACGAACGTTCACTTTACTCCTGTTGCAACGAAGTAACGATCGATGCGATTTCTGAGAGAGTTGATGGTTTCTGCACTGCTTCAGCAAAAAGGCTGCTCCAGTGGCGTATGACTCAGTTTGAGAAGAAATCCCTCCTGATGCCTGTATTGTATCGCCTCGTTGGAATGGGTAGACCGTTGTTTCTAGTTCTTGAGTTGGTTTGCAGCTCAGAAAGACATCGACGCTTCTTCAGATACTTGAAGACCTGAATCATACCTCCTCGTAAGCATCTTTGCAATGAAATAAAGTTTAATAGGAGGAGGAGTAGTGAAATTCAGGCGCGAAAGATAGACAAGAAAGACACTGGAAGAGATGTTGAGAGAGAGAGAGAGAGAGAGAGAGAGAGAGAGAGAGAGAGAAACAAGAAAACATCCACATTCCCTATGTCTTCCATACTCCTCCTTCCCTCTTTCCTCCTCCTCCTCCCCACCCCCACGAGTCCTCGTGAGTCGGCAGCGTCCGGAGCCTCGTCAAGCAGCCTTTGAAGCCTCGCTCGTGCAGCCCGACACACCCCGCGGCTGGAGGTTTTACCTGGCGTGTTTTGAGGCGGCTTGGAAGCATTAAATAATTTGCTTCCCCAAAAGACTCCGCCGGGAGTGGAAATGTTAGTTTTGCCTTTTTATCTTGATTATGATCTCTGTGGTAGTGACGGTTGTGGTGGTGGTAGTAGCATTAATAGGTAGGGGTGGTGGTAGTGGTGGTGGTCGTGATATTGGCAGTAGTAGTAGTAGTAGTAGTAGTAGTAATGGTAATAATAAATAGTTCACGTAAAATAAGTGGTAGCAGCAATAGTAGTAGCAGTTGTAGAAGTGGATGTTATTGTGTTGCTTGTATTTTTAGTCTATATCTGCGGCGCCATATGACCCTGGTTGTTGCGGCGCCTGATTTAAATCAATCAATCAATCAACAGTCTGTATCTGTAGTTTATAATAGAAGTAGCAGCAGGAGGAGCAATGGTGGTAGTTGTAATGGTGGTAGTAGTAGTAGTCAAATCATCACCACTATCAACATTTTTTTAATAGATTCAATGGCGTTTCTTGTACTTGCCTCTTATCATCTCATTCTTCCCCTCTCCTCGGCGTCTTTTTCTTTATCTTTGCATCTGTTTGGCTTTTGTGTCACTTTTTTTCTTCTTCCTGCATCTGTATTTTTCTTTCACTTTCTTTAATCATATTTTTTTTGGCCTTTCAAATCTTTCTGCTTTTTGTGTCTTTTCGAATGCTCGCCCACACTCGAACGGAGAGAGAGAGAGAGAGAGAGAGAGACGTTTTTTTCTACTAATTTTTGTATCTTACTGGTCCTTAGAGCCCGAAGCTAATTAGTGTGTGTGTGTGTGTGTGTGTGTGTGTGTGTGTGTGTGTGTGTGTGTGTGTGTGTGTGTGTGTTGATCTTAGAAATATATTTTGGATGCTAAACAGAGTACGGCCGACTGGTCTGCATAATTTCGTTTCTTTGATCCTTATGACGCAAAAATAATTGTGGGAAAGTTTTTTTGAAACCTCACAATTATGAAAAAAAAAGTTATAATCACGTAGAAATGAAAATATCTTAACCAAAGTAGTTAAACTCTGACACTTTTCTTCTTTTCTCCTCTTCCTCCTCCTCCACCTCTTTTCTTCTTCCTCCTCTTTTTCACGCTCCTTCTCCCCCTTCTTAAGTCACACTACTAACTTCATATATAAATTACTCACCTTTTTCGTACTTGAAAAGATGTCTGCAGTAATAGCCAACCAATATTCAGGTTTGCAAGTTCCTTAACAATTTCAATTCCACCAAGCATTTACTGAATCCCTACACAGGCAGCCTTCTCAAGGGTTAATGTTTTTTTTCCGTTGCCTGCTCCTCCACGTGTCCATGTTTTCACCCCGCCTCTCGCGTTTCTTCTTTCTCCTCGTCTTGCCGAAGCATGTTTCCAGTTTTCAAGTTACACAGAAATTAATGTGTTAAGGCGTCGGGCGTGTACCAGTCATCCTCAGGGTTTCCTTCTCCTCCTCCCCCTCCTCCTCCTCCTCCTCCTTGCTGGTTCGACCCCATCTAGAGTACTGTGTACAGTTTTGGTCTCCCTATTACAGAAAAGACATAGAAAAGTTATAACAGGTTCAACGGAAAGTAACAAAAATAATTCCTTGGTTGAAAAATTTATCTTATGAACAAAGGCTTAAAGAAGTAAATTTAGAAGTAAAAGCGAAGAATGCGAGGCGATATAATAGAAGTGTTTAAAATGTTTAAATGATTCAGTAATATTAATGCGGAAGCTTACTTTACAATTGATCGATCAAATAAAACAAAAAGAAATCACATTTTCGTCGCACCCGGCCAAACACTTCCTCTTCAATCGAGTCGTTAATATTTGGAATTCTCTTCCCTGTGATGTCGTTGATAGTACAACAGTTACGGCTTTCAAGAACAGATTAGACAAGTATTTTGAATCCAAAACAGCAATTAAGATATAACTCATTGACGTAATAACGTTACGTTCTCTCTAATACTGGTGTCCTTGTCTGTTTTTTATCGCCCGGTTAGTGGTAAGAGTAATGGTAGTTCTTTCCTCTTTCCTTTTCATACAGTTTTTCCATGCTGCATGGTTTATTTTCCTTTCCTGCCAGCTTTGGCTGGAGGGGGGGGCGGGGGGGACACTGGCTTCACCTTTGTTGTCCTTCATCTTCCACCTTTGATTAGATAGTTAGTATAGTTTGTCACAAACAGCCTCGTAAGGACCAGCAGGTCTGCTGTTGTTTGTTCTTTCTTTGTGGTCCTCCTCCTCCTCCTCCTCCTCCTCCTCTCTTCCACCGCACTGTGCCTTCCTATTTCCCTCCTCCAGTTGATGTCCTTCTCTCACTCTATCTAGTTCCTCACTGCAAAATTCTCTCTCTCTCTCTCTCTCTCTCTCTCTCTCTCTCTCTCTCTCTCTCTCTCTCTCTCTCTCTCTCTCTCTCTCTCTCTCTCTCTCTCTCTCTCTCTCTCTCTCTCTCTCTCTCTCTCTCTCTCTCTCTCTCTCTCTCTCTCTCTCTCTCTCTCTCTCTCTCTCTCTCTCTCTCTCTCTCTCTCTCTCTCTTTTTTTTTATGATACACTATTATTATTTTTATTATTATTATTATTATTATTATTATTATTATTATTATTATTATTATTATTATTATTATTATTATTATTATTATTATTATTATTATTTTTATTGTTACTATTATTATTATTTATTTGTTTTCTCTCAGGATAGGAAAGTTGTTGTTGTTATAGTTACTGGTTGTGGTGTTGGTACTGTTGTTGTTGTTGTTTTTGTTGTTTCTCTCGCTGCCATTCTTCACTCACAAATCACAGACGCATCTTGGCTGACTTCACTTTGCCTCTGTCTCTCTTTTCTCCTCCTTTTCCTCCTCTTCCTCTTCCCTTCTCCATCCTCTTCTATCTTCTCTTCTTACCCTTCTTCGCATCATCCCTCTTCTTTCTGTTTCCTTCTTCATTTCTTCTTAGCCTTCCATCTTTTCCTTCCTTCTCATCTTTCCTCCTCTCTCTGTTCCTCCTCCCTGCCTTCTTTTCTCCCTTCTTTTCGTTCTTATCTCATTTCCTTTACCTTCTCTATTATTCTTCTTCCACTTCCACCGTCTTTCTTTCCTTCATTTTCCTTCTTCCTTTACTTGTCTTTCTCACCTATCTCTCAATCTCTTCTACATTGCCCCTTACTCTTTCCCCCAGCCTCTCCTCATTCTCCCTCCTCTCTCCCTCTCTTCATTCTCCCTCCTCTCTCCCTCTCCTCCCTCCCTCCTCTCCCCCTTCCCCCTTCCCTTCCTCTTCTCCCTCCTCCCCGGGCCCCCTCCCCCCCCTGGTGTTCGTTTGAAAGCAACATTCTTCAAGGCGATTTCTCAGACTTGCTCAATTTTCCTGGTTCAGAATTCCTCCTACCCTTCCCCACCCCCTCCTTCCTCACTCAATAAACTAGTGTTGCTTCGGTTTATTACATTTGTTTTGTTTTGTTATATTCTTTGTTTTTTTCTCATTTTTGTCTTTCCTGATCCTAAGGGAGTTTTCCAACTCTTTTCTTCTCACCTTTCCTGAACAGATCCATTACTGCATTATTTTTTTGTGATTTTCTTTGTAATTTTTTTCATATTTACTGTTTGCTCAGCTGGTGTTGAAGCACTTTTCCAACCTTTTTTCCTTCACCTGGACGAGTCTGATAATTTTTTTTTTCCCAGGTAAGAGTTTGAAGTCGGTCAGCAACCACAAAATAAATGAAGGTAAGAATACGTATATGGAATCGTTCGCTTTTGTTCTACTTCTGTTTTATTGTATTTTATCTCATATTTCCCTCTTCATTTACTTCTTCACTCAACTCTGTTAGGTCTTTAATTTCTAGTTATTTTATGATCTGTTCCTCCGTATTTTTTAGTGCTATTCTTCCATTTTCGTTTTATTTTCTTTCATAATTTTCTTTCTTTTCTTTTAAACATCAAGTTTTTCTTCTTGTCTTCTGTGTCGTATTTTCTTATTGTCTTTCTTTCACTGATTATTATTTTTCGATGTATTTTTTTTTCTCTATTTTCTTCCAGGTATTTTTTTTTACCTTTCCACTTAATTAGCTTTTTACGTGTCATGTTCCTCTGCTCTTCTAATTTGTATTTTGTTTTTGTTTCTTCCATTATATAATTTTCTCAGTTTTTCTTTTCCTTTTCCTTAAAAGTCCTATCCAGTTTTTTTTCCTCTTCTTAATTTTCCACTTTGTTTTGTTTTCTAATTTCATGTTCCTTCAGTCTTCTATTTCGTATTTGTATTTTTCATTCTCTTTCGACATTTACAATGTACATTTTTTTTTTAGTTTTCTCTTTTCCTTTACAATTTGTTATATATATATATATATATATATATATATATATATATATATATATATATATATATATATATATATATATATATATATATATATATATATATATTTTTTTTTTTTCTTTACCTCTCCATATTTTACCCGTTCAATTTTATGGTCATTTGGTGTATAGTTATATTCCTATTGTTTCATTTTCGTTGTTATTTTTTTCCTTGTCTTTCCCAGAGTTTCTTTTTTTTCATTTTATATCAACTTTGTTCACTTTTCTGTTTTCTTATTTTACTTTCATTTCCCATTGAGCATTTTTTCTTCTCTTCCTCTTTTTTTTGATGTCCACATTTCATTGCGTGTCCTAATTATCCTTTTTTTCTAATGCTCACTTTATATTTTTTTCCTCCTCATTAATTTTGTTTTGATTCCACGTTTTTTGTGAGGGATATCTCATTTTGTCACTATACTTATGTTTCATTATTTTCTTAATTCTATGTCACTGTCTTTCTGGCTGTATATCTGTATCTTTTTAATGTCTTCTTCTATTTATATGCCTCTCTCTCTCTCTCTCTCTCTCTCTCTCTCTCTCTCTCTCTCTCTCTCTCTCTCTCTCTCTCTCTCTCTCTCTCTCTCTCTCTCTCTCTCTCTCTCTCTCTCTCTCTCTCTGTGTGTGTGTGTGTATCTATCTGTCTTATCTATCTATATCTACCTATCGCTCTTTCTCCCCTCTTCACCCTCTCAACATAACTTTCATAATGCATTTGCCATTTTTATCATGCAGAATTCCTGCCCTTTTCCTTTCCTTCCTTTATTCCTCTACTCAATACTGTCTCTCACTATCTATCTGCAAGTGTCTGTGTCTGTTTGATTGTCTGTCTAGCTGTATGTCTGTCTCTCTGTACACTCAGGAACACAGGACACCATAACATTACATATACAACTTTTTGACTCTGAAAGAAGGAATAGTAGCAGCAGAAATAGTTGTTATTGCTGTGTAGTAGTTTTTGTTGGTGGTGGTGGTGTAGAAGTGCCCATTCTTCTTCACAACCCTATCATCTTCCCCTCTCTATGTTTTGACACGTAAAGTAAAATGAAGTAGTAGAAGCAGGAGGAGGAAACATGGAAATGCAGGCAACATAAAGCCTATTGACTCATTACGGGGTCGCCCGCTTGGGTGATTTAGTCTGCTCGACCGCCACTTGGGGCTTGGTGAGCAGATGAAAGCACCTCGATATTGAGGAGCAGATGGAAGCCCCTCGTTATTCAGTTTACTCCCGACGCAGCGAAATGACGGTCGATTCTATATTTGAAGGAGTTGATGGTATTCGCATTTACTACTTCTGAGGGAAGATTGTTCCAGTGGCGGATGACTCGGTTTGAAAAGAAACTCCTTCCAATGTCTGTGTTACATTGACTCGACTGAATGGGTAAACCGTTATTTCTAGTTCTTGAGTTGGTTTGCAGTTCAAAGAATTTGGAGTAATCGACGTTATTGAACTTTTTTAGATACTTGAAGACTTGAATCATATCCCCTCGTAGGCGTCTTTTCTCCAATGTAAAGAGATTGAGTCGCTTGAGTCGTTCCTCGTACGGTTGAGCCCTGAAGGTTGGAATCATCTTTGTGGCGCGTCGCTGAATCCTTTCCAGTAGAGCAATGTCCTTTCTGTAATTGGGAGACCAGAACTGCACTGCATACTCGAGGTGCGGTCTTACCATGGAATTATACAAGGATAGCATCACGTCTGGTGTTTTACACCATAATGTTGGCCTTGTTGTATGCTTTTTTACAGTGATTCGCGTGTTTCAGGTCACTGCTGATAGTGACTCCAAGATCCTTTTCCTCCTGCATCGCTTGCAGAGGTCTCCCATTCAAGATGTATGTATGGTTACTATTTTGGGACCCAATGTGCATGACTTTGCATTTGTCAACATTAAAAGACATTTGCCATTTTTCCGACCATTCGATAATGTGATTGAGGTCTTTCTGAATGATTTCGCAGTCGGTCTTTGTGAGGGCCTCTCCACCCACCTTGGTGTCATCTGCAAATTTCGATATTGTGGATTTCAGTCCTGATTCTAGGTCATTGATATATATGATAAAGAGGATGGGTCCCACCACTGACCCCTGAGGCACTCCACTAGTGACTGGTAGCCAATCGGAAGGCTGTCCGTTGAGTAGTACTCGTTGTTTTCTGTCGGTGAGCCAATATCTTATCCATGCGATCAGATTGGCTCCGATGCCCGCCGAGTGCAGTTTCTTAAGGAGTCGCTCGTGCGGTACCTTGTCGAAGGCTTTCTGAAAGTCCAGGTATATAACATCACTGGGAATGTGGGCATCCCAGTTCTTATATATACCTTGGAAGAAGTCTAATAAATTCGTTAGGCAGGAGCGCTTGTTTCTGAAGCCATGCTGGGTGTCGGAGATTATATTATTGTTTTCTAGAAACTTAACAAGTTTATCTCTAATAATCTTTTCGAGTATTTTTCCTGCCACTGATGTCAAACTTATGGGCCTGTAGTTTAATGCAACGCTTTTGTCTCCTTTTTTGAAAATCGGTGTTACGTTCGCCATCTTCCAGTCTTCCGGGACCTTGTTTAGTTGAACTGACCGGTTGAATATGGTAGTGAGTGGTTGAAGTATTTGTTGTTTAAGCTCTTTTAATAACCGCGGGGACAAACTGTCGGGTCCCGTTGATTTGTTCGTGTCGAGTTTGTCCAAGTACTTTTTTACTTCTTGGTCGCATATTGAGTCAATTTCCAGCGGCGTGATCTCACTCGGCGGGTCAGGACCCTCGGGAATGGTTTCGATGTCCTCGACTGTGAATACGGATGCGAAGTTACTATTGAGGATTCTGAGCATCTGTTTACTGTCCTGAGTTACAGATCCAGTCTCGTCTGTCAGGGGACCAATATTGGATTTTACTTTCTTTTTCGATCTTATGTACGTGAAGAATTTCTTGGAGTTAGTTTTGATTTCGCGCGCTATTTGCTTTTCATAGTTGCGTTTGCTACTCCGAATAAGGCTGCGACAAGCTCTGAGACTGTTGTGGTACTGTGTGGTGGCTTCGGCCGTAGCATTCTCTTTCATCAAATTATAATTCCTTTTTTTTAGGTTCACTGCCCTTTTTATTTCTCTGGTCATCCACGGTGGATCTATGGCCCCATTTACTCGCCTGGATTTCGTAGGCACTGTAGCCTTCTCTACTTGCAACAGCTTATCTTTGAAGACGTTCCACGCGTTGTCGATTGTATTGTCGGTGATGCCAAGTTGGTCCCAGGTCGTAGGGGGAAGCAGCGCACGGGCTAAGTTGAAATTTCCTTTTTTGTAATCTGGTATCAATGACGGATTATCTACGAGTTTGTGACATATATTGATATTAAAACGGATGAAGTGGTGATCGCACCCATTAAGTTTCTCACCAACTGTACAGTCGCGAATGAGGTCGGGGTCGCTTACTAATACCAGATCCAGCAGATTGTTTTCTCTTGTTGGTTTAGTTACAACTTGAGTGAGGAACGAATCCTCCACCATTTCTATAATCCTGTTACCCTCTTGATCTCCAGTCATCAGTCCCCAGTCAATGTTAGGGCAATTAAAGTCCCCAATTATAATTGCTTCCTTGCTTTGTGTAACAGAGTTAATCTCTTCGTAGAGGGCAGTGTCATCGGCTGCCTGTTGTTTCGGAGGCCTGTATACGGTTGCAAGTGTTAGTTTCTTGTTATTTGCGGTTATTTCCACGTAGACAGAATCGTATTTCTCTGCGTCCTGTTTGTCTATTTTTATGGCAGGGAGTGTACTTTTTACGTAGCAGACTACTCCTCCTCCTTTCTTGTGCTTTCGACTTTTGTGGAAGCTTTCGTACCCAGGGAATGACAGTTCGGATTCTAGATGAGTAGAGTTGGCCCAAGTCTCTGTGATGGCTACCACATCTGGTTTCTCTGTTGCAATATACGCCCTAATTTCGTCCTTTTTGGGTATTAAACTACGTGCATTTGTGTACATGATAGAAATGTGGCAGTGACGAGTTGTATCAGTTCGCTTGTCGGAGGCGTCGTTAGTTACACAGTTTCTTGTGAGTCGCACTGACGCTACGGGTTGGTAGATCAAGGGCTGCCTTTGCCCCGTCCTCGCCCGCCGTTTTTTAAAGGCTTTTCGAAAAGCTTTTCATTGCTTCGTCCAGAAGGTGGACGAGGAGGAGAAGAAGGTGGAGACTGAAAAGGAGGACGAGGACGAGGCGAAGGAGGAGGAGGAGAAAGAGGAAGAAGCAAGAGTGTGTATACCCTTTCCCAAACCTCTTATCTTCTTCCCTATAAGTCAGAAAGTACAGCAGAGTAACACGCCGTCGCTCGCGTCACTCCACAAAGCCTCGAAGTTGCCTGAAAGTGCCTCGGTCCACTCTACCCTTCGTGTGTCCTTGTCCTTATTAACCATACATGACCTTTCCTCATACTTCCTCCTTTCCCTCACTTTTCCTCTGGTCTCTCACCTTTCATCACCTTTGTAGCCTTTTCCTCACCTTTACTCTCCGTACCTTTCCTCACCTTTCTTTACCTTTTCTCATTTTTCTCTACTTCTCCCACGTATCGTCACCCTTCCTAGCCTCATCGTACCCATCCTCACCTTCCTTCACCTTTCCACATTTACTTTACGTTTTCCTCACCTTCGCCTTTCGTTACTTTTCTCCCCTTTCCTCATGCTTCCTTATTGCTGCCAATCTCCTCGCACCTTTCCTTACTATTCCACACCTTCCCTCACCTCTGCAAATATCCGCGTACCTTTCCTTACCTCTGCTTCCCTCCCTTCATCATTCCACACATTTATTTACCTCCCCGTTCCTTTGCTCACCATTCCACACCTCTTCTCACCCTCCCTCCTCACCTGCCTCGCCTCACTCGTAAACTCCCCATTTATTACCAGCTCCTCCCTCAACCCGCCGCCGCCGCCCCGCACACCATCTCACTCGGCGCCTGTTTTCTCGCTGCCTTCCCCGCCTGTGTCTGTCATCCTGCAGGCGGCGTGATTTATGCTTGTGGCACGGTACTTGTGTGATGTGTGTGTGTTTGTGGGGGAATTGTGTTTGTGAGTGTGTGTGTGTGTGTGTGTGTGTGTGTGTGTGTGTGTGTGTGTGTGTGTGTGTGTGTGTGTGTGAATAAATTCAAGAAAAGAAAGAAAAGTTAGTTCAAGCAAACATGATAAAAACGAATAATTAATAAAGTAGTGAAGCAAGAAAAGACAGGAATGTTTGCTACTTTCAATAAAGAACTTCAGACTTCAGAATGTAGAACCAATAGCCAATCAATGTGTGTGTGTGTGTGTGTGTGTGTGTGTGTGTGTGTGTGTGTGTGTGTGTGTGTGTGTGTGTAAGGCTTTCACTCAGCTCATTTTTATTCTATTTTATTTCCTCGCGTGTACCTTAGCTTTCAAATAGTTGTTTTTATCTTCCTTTTCCTTTGTTGTATTTTTTGAGGCATAACAATTCACTCTTTTTTTTTCTTTTTATATTTTTTACTCCTCTCTATCCTCTCGTATATGATTGTAGCTTTTTTGGTGTTTTTATCTGTATTTTTTTCTTTTCTTTCAACTTCTGCGTCGTTTTGATTATTTACATGTTTTTTTTTCTTTGTTCCACTTCCACCTTGCTCTGTGTTCGCGGCGTTAGTATTTTTTTCTTATTTTTGTGCCCAGCGTCTCTCTTGTTTTTTCAGTGTCAATCAGTTTTCTTTACGCCGGCGTCTTTCACTCAATTTTTGCCTGTGATTATTTTCATCTATATTTTATTTATTTTCTCCTTTGCTTTTTTCCTGTGTTCCAGCATCAGTCTGAAGCTTTTTATGTATTTACTTTCGCTTTATTTTCTATACTTCCAGGTGCCGGCATCTTCCTCTAACTTTTTTTTTGTTTCTTTTCACCTGTCCCTCTTTTTCTTCATAACCGTTTTATTTGCATTCCAACTTCATTCTGCAGCAATTTCCATGTGAGTGTCTTCATCCTTCATCTTTCCTTTTTTTTTCGTAACAGCATCACTCAGTTACTTTAATGTATGTGATTCTTTTTCATTCTCATTACTTTTTTCTTTAACTTTCTGTAACTTGTTTTGCGTGTGATTATTTTTCATCTCCATTTTTTCCTTATGACAACCTATACCTTTTTATTTGTCTGTTTTCTTGTAATTTTTTCCCTATTATCATCATTTTTTTATTTCTCTCATCATTTTAACTCCTCTCTATGTTCACCTCGTATTAATGTTTTAAGCAGCAGTTTCTTCTTTTCTTTATCTCTTGCATCGACGCAGTGTTCGTAGTATTTCCCTTCTCTTTATTCCCCGCCTTGTATCCGATGGTGTGTTCGGCGCCTCGCTCGGCAGCACAATAAGACAGCGAGAGGACAATGCATAATCAAAACGCCTCGCCCACTTTGCTCGTACAAATACATATTCCAGCAAAGCATGGGCTTGTGAGGGTGCCGGGGCGCCGCGTGCAGCCCCTTGTCGGCACACACACACACACACACACACACACACACACACACACACACACACACACACACACACACACACACACACACACACACTTGTACACGTGCCTCCAGGTGTCGCCTCTACCTGGGGTGTTACCGTCACGGCCGCTGGAATATTCTCGCGGCTGTCCCGCGCCTTGACGGACGTGACACGACGTCAAGTGGCGGGCCAGGGAGAGCTTTACTTATAATGTGATGGAAAAGCTATAAAATAGGATGTCATGAATGATGCGTAAGGTGGAAGGGTAATGGTGGGCGCGGCGGCAGAACGTGTGCTGCAGGGTGTACCGTTGTAATGCTGAATGTATATAAGAGGAAGGGGAGTGGTTTCTAACGGTCAGTAGGATGGAAAGATAGTAGTAGGTCCGGCTGTACTGCAGAATATAACTAAAAGACGATGGAGTGACTGATAAAGGTTAATAAGACGGCTTTATAATAGTCGATGCGCCAACAGAACACGACTTAATACTTTTTTACAGTGAAGGAGGCAGCCCAATGGCAAAATAAATTAAACGGTAAAATTTTGGCTTGCACAAAATGTGGATCGCCATTCTCTTCTTTTTTTTTTTATCCTGAGATCAGTTACGCGAATGGATTGGCCCGCCCAAAACGAAAAATAAATAAAATACAGAAGGTACAAAAGAAGCAAAGGAAAACACGTTGTTGCCATGCAGAGTTGAGCGCTCAATCCTCAAACTTTTTTTTTCTCAGCTAGCAAAGAATTTTAAAACTCCCCTGCGTCCAGCCTCGTCCAGACTGGCGGGACAGCTCGGCAAGGAGTCACTGGGCGGCGCCTGTCGCGGGGACGGCAGGCGGCCAGTTAATGTTGAGGCGTGGGAGCCGCGACGCCGCTGGCCACGGCGTTGCCTGCCGGTTTTGATTCACCCGACTCATTTACCTGCCTATTCTTACCTACACAACGTGTCTATTTTACCTAAACTTACCTGTCTCATTCACTTGCCTCGTATACCTACCTTTTCTTCACTGCCCAACGTGTCTCATTTACCTTTTACATATACTTAACTGCCTCATTAACCTGGCCTATTACCTGGCCTTTCTCTATACTGCCCCGTGTGTCTCCTTTACCTTACCCTTCATTCACCTGCCTCACTTACCTGCTCTTTTCTCGATCCTACCAGCCCTGTCCTTCCCGTCTCATCTGTCTCACCTGCCTTTTACCTTCCCTTTTCTAACTGTCCTGCCTGTAACCATCCCTGTCTCATTACCTGCACTTATATAACTGCCTTACCGGTTTTTACATGTCTCATTTACCTGGCCTAATGTCTTGACTATCCGAAATAACTCAAAATTTGCCTGGCTCACATATTCTCTTAGCCTGTCTTCTTTCCCCATCCTCTCTAACTGACTTGTCTTTAAATTATCAACTCATATTCTGCTTAAAAATATGAAACTAAATGTGCTCGGTAAAAATAGGAAGTCATTAGCAAATATATATTATAAACAAATAAATCATTAAGCAGAATAGGCCGGTAACATTTTTATGCTGGTAATTAGATAAATGAGTGAACTTAGCTGCACAGTTATTCTTTACGGGAATGTAAAAATGTATTTGTCTCACCGAAGTTAACAGGCCATTAGTTAACACACTGGTCATTAAAGAACACGTGATGTAATTAGATGAGTACCTAATGAAGCGTGGCGTTAAGTACATAATTGCGGTCGTCTTAAAACGTCAAAAATATATTTCGTTTAATGTAAGAAAATTAGCCATTGCCAAACTGCTTTTATAATGACAATACTGTTTTTCATTCCTTCCCTTTAGTGTTTCTTTCTCTTTCGTACTTAAGTATAACACAACAGGTAAGGATGATCACACTGGTAGCTAATTAAATAGGTTATATTAATTGCAACATGAAGATGAACGTTGTAATGAAATAGAACACCAAATTTGTCCCATATAAGAAATAAGTTGTAAATAAATAAGGAATTATAGGACAGAAAAAAATCGAGCAAATTACAGTCTAGGGAAGGTTGTAGCCAAGCAAGATAACACAAGACCGGTGAATAGAAAAACAGGTGACCTTAATTAGTGTGACGCCTCTTCCTGGAAATGCAACCCGAAATTTTGTATGTATGGCCTTAATTATATATTGGATCATTATCAGGGCAGCGAAATTAGACATGATTGCAACTGGTGTCTTGTTATACCTGACGAACTATTCCCAGCCGTCTCCCCTTCCCTTCCCTTCCCTTCCCTTCCCTTCCTTTCCCTTCCCTTCCCTTCCCTTCCCTTCCCTTGCCTTGCCTTGCCTTGCCTTGCCTTGCCTTGCCTTGCCTTCTTTTTCCTTCCCTTCCCTTTCCTTCCCTTCGCTTCACTTCCCTTTCCTTCCCATCCTTTTCCTTGCCATGGCGTGCCTTGCCTTGCCTTGCCTTGCCTTGCCTTGCCTTGCCTTCCCTTCCTTTTCCTTCCCTTCCCTTCCCTTCCTTTTCCTTCCCTTCCCTTCCCTTCCCTTGCCTTGCCTTGCCTTTCTTTGCCTTCCTTTCCCTTCCCTTTCCTTCCCTTCCTTTTCTCTCCCTTACTTTTCTTCTCTTCCCTTCTCGTCCCTTCCTATCGTTCGCCTTGAAGTCTGAGGCGGAATATCACCAGTGCTATCATCACTGCATCATTATCTTTTCAGTTAACTGGCACTATTATTATTTTTTTCAGTATCCTGATTTATCTGACTTTGTTGTCGTCGCATAACTAATGATTCATATCCGCCTAAGAGTATGAGGTAAAGTATCATCAATGCCACCATCATCATCTCTTGAAATAAACTGGGCCATTCTTTTTTATCATCTTGCATCACATGACTTCGTTTTTATCACATTTCTACCGTTTCATATTCGCCTTGGAGGATTAGGCTAAATGTCATCACTGCATCGTCCCCTTCTTGAGTCAAATTGCATCATTCATTATTTGCAACTTCTTCTGTTTCACTTCGTTCTTACCACTGTCGTTAACCAATTCGCCTTTAAGTATGAGGCGAAGCACCATCAATGCATCGTACCTTATTTATTAAACTGGATCATTCGTGTTCTTCATTTTGCTCTTTCCTTCTTCGTTTTTATCATGTTTTTACTGCTTTTTGATCGCCTTGGAGTGTGAGGGAGAACATCGTCACGGTATGAGGCCACAACGAGGATGAGTTTAAAAGACTCACAAGTCCTCGTCTTCGGCCTCTTCACCTCCTCCTCGCTTCACAACTCTTGAGGGCGACATCGAGGGCGAAACCAAGTGCCCACACGTCCTCCTCCACCTCCTCGTCTTCGTCTTCGTCACCCTTTCTCCACGGCACAGGCTTGAGGGCAACACGCTCAGGCCGCGCCAAAGGGGAAGACCGACACTCCAGGCATGCCAAGCCCTCGCCCTCTCGCGCCACTCAGCGAGGGTGAGGGTCAGGAGAACTCAATGCAGACCTCGCTCGCTTCGGTCGTCACTGTTCCGTCTGCAGGCAAATCAAGGCCGTATGGAGCGTGTGAACTCATTAGACGTTCGGGGCCCGCCATTACCCCGCCCGACGCCGCCTTTTCGGGACTTACATCACGGCGAGGGCCACTCAGCGCCACCTCAAGGGTCTGGCGAGCCGTCGCGGTGCGGGGGCGTGTCTGAGAACGGCCTGTGAAGATTGGAGAACCGCTTGTGGGGGGGGGGGGAGCGGGGATGATGGGGGGGGGATGTTTGGGGGTGTAGTGGGGGGAGGGGTCAAGGAGAGTTTGGGGATGGGGTGTGTGTGTGTGTGTGTGTGTGTGTGTGTGTGTGTGTGTGTGTGTGTGTGTGTGTGTGTGTGTGTGTGTGTGTGTGTGTGTGTGTGTGTGTGTGTGTGTGTGTGTGTGTGTGTGTGTGTGTGTGTGTGTGTGTGTGTGTGTGTGTGTGTGTGTGTGTGTGTGTGTGTGTGTGTGTGTGTGTGTGTGTGTGTGTGTGTGTGTGTGTGTGTCTGTGTGTGTGTGTGTGTGTGTGTGTGTGTGTGTGTGTGTGTGTGTGCTTTCTTTACATCAGCTATTAAAGGAACAAAAACCAAGAACACCAGGAAAGCAACAATTACCGGCACGACGAAGCAAATTTACAACTTGAGGACGCGGGAGTGTTTTTCGGCTCGACAAATGGTGGCAAACTCATGAAACATTTACGAAATTACAACGAGTTTGGGGAAAGAACAGGGCGGACCGGCAGTGGGGGGGGGGAGGAGGGAAGGGTAGGGGAGAGGAGGGTAGGGAAAGGCAGAGTAGGAAAGGATACGGAAGGGGACGGGAAGGGAGGGGAGAGAGAAGGGTAGTTTTGCTCCCTCCGACTCTGTGTTGTAAAGATTTAAGAAAATGTTTTGAGAGACAAGAGCTTAAAATTTACTGCGGCAGAAAACAAAGAAGAAAAAGAAATTCTGGAAACCCTTAAAAAAAACTTTCAGAACATCTAGAACCGAACGAGACACTTCTGCTGAGACCAACTCGTGTGAGGATGTATGGACATCCCTTGAGGAACTTCAGAGGATAAGGGGGGAGGGGGCAAGGGTTGACAAGGAGGGGCTAGGGAGGGTAAAGGTGGATACAGACGGCGGGGAAGGGTGTGCGAGGTTGGGTGGGCAATGGTGGATAAGGGAGTACAAGGGTGGGCAAGGGAGGGTAGAGATGATAGGCAAATGGGGGTCAAGAGGGAGGACATGGGTGGGTACAAAGGGCGGATACCTCTGTCCGGCATCAAGTCGTAAATCTCACAACTTGTAAGAAACGCGACAGCAGGTAAAGGAGGAGGTGGGTGGAAGTGTAGGTGCAAGAGAGACAGCTTTTGCCACTGGATTAGACAGCGTGTGTGTGTGTGTGTGTGTGTGTGTGTGTGTGTGTGTGTGTGTGTGTGTGTGTGTGTGTGTTAATTGTAAGAAACTCCGCACTTCGTATACGAGCACTTAATATTGTTGTCACGCAGAAAATAGTTACCTCGCCTGTCCCATCTCACCCATAATATATAATTAATCCGTCCAGGTGTTGTGCTGCAAGTCAGAACCTCACGTGTATTGGAAGGCCCAAACACCAACTTCACACACCACCACCACCACCTTAGCCATCACCACCACCACCTCAATCATCACCACCATCCCACCACCACGCCCCAGAGATTTTCACCACAATAACATTCAGCCTTCACATCCTGCACACCGGTACCTGCCAACTGCTTAATTCCCCGAAAACATCACCTGCCGCCGAGACGAGAAGTGTGGCAGTGTTGGCTTTTAAATGGAACAGATAAGTGGAAGTAGAGGAGGAGGAGGAAGAAGACGAGGAGAAGGAAGAAGAGGAGGACGAGGAAGAGGAGGAGGACGAGGAAGAGGAGGAGGACGAGGAAGAGGAGGAGAAGGAAGAGGAGGAGAAGGAAGAGGAGGAGGACGAAGAGGATCAGGAGTAAATAATTCTGCCTTAGCAACGGGAACAGAGGAACACAAAGTGGCGTTGCAACATTAATAGAACATTTCCACTTTACATCACCACTTTACTTCACCACTTTATTCCCCGCCCAAAGTGTTGAGTTGATGTGTTGCGACCCGTGTGTGTTGCGGTGAAGTACAGCCGACACCACCAACCACTGACACCACTAACCACTAACCACTGACACCACCACTAAAACACTTCTTTGGATGCTACTTTCTTCCTCCTCTTTAATCTATCCTTGTACTCTCTCTCTCTCCCTCCCTCCTTCCCTTACTCTTATATCCTCTTTCTTCACCTCCTCCGTATGTCCTTCCTTTCTTCTCCCTTTCCCTCTCCGCTTTCCTCGTCTCCAACCCTCTCCTCCCCTTTCCTCCTCTCTTACCTCCTCTCCTACTTCCCTCTATTCTTGAAGCTGGAAGGGTGACAAGCAGGTGTTGTGGAGGGGAGGAGGGGGGAGGGGGTCGTCTGGATGCCTTACCAACACTAAAACGGTCTTTATACTGTCAGGACGAGAAAGAGGCGTTGTGATAGTAGTAACACTTGCTGTTATATGCAAACACCGCCTCCATCACCCCTGAAATGTTACTGCTGCCACCACCACCACCATTATCACCCTGCCTTCATCTTCACTCACCACTAACTCACCGCTAACACTCAGACCATCACTATCACAACACACTTACCATCACACACCATCATATATTAAGTTCCCATCACCATTTTTCCCTCAAGTCACGCTCTCACGCTGGCTTGAGAGGAGGAGGAGAAGGAGGGATGAAAAAGGAGAAGGAGAAGGAGGCGGGAAGGGTGGTGAAAAGAGGAGAAGGGAAGGAGAGTTGAAGGAGGGAGGAGGAGGGAAAGAGGGTGGAAGAAAGAGAAGGCTGGTGGGAGGATGAGAGAAGAAGGAGGAGGAAGAGGAGGGTTGGAGGAGGAGGCGGGAGGGAACACACCTCGCACGCACGCCGTCACCTCTCGTAATGCTAAGCTACACACGCCATCATAGTTAGGTAGTTAGTTAGTTTTATTGACCACAACAACTGTCTTATAAGAAACGTTACAATGAAAGGTCCAACACAACTGATTTTCATGAGTTACGTCTCTGAACAATAAAAATATCTTACATAAAAAAAAAAATTCTAGCCGCATTAGCAGACATTTATAAGGACTATGAATTAGAAACGCCCCAAAATGCAAATAAATACCTATAAACTAAAACAAACCAGACACTAAAACAAATACAATTAGGCGAAACCCACAAGAACCACGAAAATAAAACGACTCACTAAATATTGAACACTACCCAAAGTTTAATGAACTCCAGTAAAACCAAACACTAAAACATATACAATCAGGCTAAAGCCACAGAAAAAACACGAAAATAAAACGACTGTCTCTAAAAGTTGAACCCTACCCAAACTCTAATGAACTCCAGTTACCAGTAAATATACTACTCGTATTTTTTTTTTTTTAAGACAAAACGATATTAAAAAAAAAAAAAAAATTGCGTGTAAAAAAAAATATATATATTTAACTAGAAACAAAATTAAGAAATAATGCGGACTATGGAAACATATTCAAACTAAAATACGTTAAAACAACTCCAAACGAGCAACGTAAGATTACGCGTGACTAATTTAAAGGACTAGGTTTTGTAAACATCCAGGATCATGTATATTATATGGCATCTTTGGGCGTCATCATACTGGTCAGAAAACAAGTCAAGGATATTAGCAAAGTTGTGTGTGTCCCTCAGCTGCTGTGTTAATGTGCAGTCCTGTACTACATGCATCTCTGTTTGGATCTGACCGCAGAGACAAAGCCGTTCTTCCATTGGTAACCTTCCTCGTCCCCTTCTGTTCCATCTTCCTACCTCCACAGCCAGCGAGTGTGCGGACACACGGAACCGCGTGTTCGCAATTCGGTGGTGCTCGCTAATGTGAGTCCTGGCCTCGTATACAGAAGGGACAGATAAACTTGGATTTGTTTCTTTATATGTTACACGCTTAGAGGAGGTTGAGTTAATAATATTAGCTTTTAGCTCTCTAAACCCTTCATCAATGTCGTCAGTTACCCTCTTCAGCAAGTCATCGATGTATATCCAAGTCTGATAGTTTTTCTCCATGACAGTATTTACTGATAAAACTAATGGGTCATCCTCCATTCTTTGCCTTTCACGCCACATCTTAGAGAAGAAGCTTCTCTGCCTACTTCTAACTAAGGAGTGTAAAGGAGGATAGCCAGACCCAACATAGCATACATCATTGCACATAGTTAACCTTACGTCAAGTAAATTTTTTTGTGACCAATTGTACATTTTTTTTATCGGCCTAAGGTCTGCATTCAGCCAAGACTCGCACCCGTATAAAATAGCTGACACCAAGCAAGCCTCAAATACACGTTTTTTTTAACACGAAAAGGAATGTCATTATTCTTATTTAAAAAGGACACAAATTTGATGACGTGAGGCATCTTGGCATCTACATGAGCTCTGACTGACGACGATACTGAACCATCGGCAGTGAACGGGAGCCCAGGTACACATACTGAGCACACCGCTCCACCACCAAGCCGTCGATGTGCATTGGCTCGTTGTCCTCGGGGGTGCCGTGTATTACAAAAAAATTGGTCTTTGACTCGTTTACTTTCATCCCATACTCGCTGCTCTTGTCACGGACTTGGCCTTTCTCTCCTCGCACCGCCTCGCGCGCCACTCCAGGTCCGCCGAAGTGTCTCCCGCGGCCCAGTGAGCCCGTCCATCGCCGCCACGGCCTCCCTCACGCCCGGCCCCTAAGAAAACGAGGTGCGCCACGTTTACCTCACGCTGGTTTAAGAAGTCAAGGTCACACGCAGCCAAGCGACCTCAGCCTCCTTAAGCTTGTCGGGGATAAACGACACACCAAGTTCGCTTCCTTCACTGAATGGTTTGATAATGAGGAGAGTTGTGTCTCATCATCCTTTCGTTGTTTTAAGAACTCAAGGTTGCACAGCCAAGAGTCCCTTTAGACTTATCGGGGGATTAAATGGCATATCAAATTCATTTCCTTCACTTTCGCTGGTTTAAATTAATTGAAGAAGTAACAGTCTCGTAGCCAAACTAAAAGCATCAGGTTTTATTTTCCCCTTACGCCTGGTTTAATTAATAAGTAAGTTCATGCACATTTTTCCTTTTTGTTTTATATCAAAGTCACGTTTATTAGCTCACCTGAGAGGCCGTCCAACACCTGCACGCGCCCGTAGGAGAGGGAAGAGGGAGGGAGGGACTGGTTGAAACAAATTGATGCCTGTGTTCGTTCGTCTCTTTAAAGCTCATGGTGACTTGTCTCTGCTAGTACCATTCTATTTTTTCCTTGTGACGTCTCTTCTTCACTCCGGGTAACTTATTGATCGTGCATTTATTCGTTCATAGTGACGCGTATTATTGTTTTGTTTTCATATAGTACAGAGGAAATAAGCCAACGTGCGGGGTCGTGGTGTTCCAGCAGCCCCGCGCGTCGCTCAAGGGTCCGGAAAGGGGTTCGAAGTGACTCGCCAGTTGTTGTTCACTCCCAAGAAGAAAATAAAAGTTATATATTTATTTTCCTTAAGTTTAAGTAATAGCAAGGCTCACTGGGGCAGGTGTGTGAATAGCGATGGCAGTTATAACTTACTGATTGGTTATTGAATAGTTGTTATAGCCTCCCGCCTCGCCCTAGTGTCTGGTCAGCAGGTAACCACGCTGGCCTAGCCTCGCACCGCCGCCCGCCACACAGCCGCCGCGTCTGCTCAGCTGGGCAGTCACGCTTTTGTTTCAAGTGATTTACTCAATACTCCGCCTCTAATAACAGTCCCATCGTATTTTTCATTCATACCTTCACTTAATTTTGGATAGAATTACTGCATACACCGTTCTCTTTAATTATGTTTATCCATCTAGCGGAAGGGATAGGTGGCATTTGTTTAGTCAGCCAGAAAAAGTGAGCGTTTTCTATCACTAAGCCTCGCGTCACCCCGCCTCGTTGATGCGCATTCGTTTCTGCCCTCCAGTGGCCAGTCAATCAGTCAAGTGTGTCTGTGTGTCCGCGTTTGTCTGTGGCGAGTAATCTGTATCGAGGATGGAGCAGCGAGTGTCGGGCGTGAGGTAAGCCAGCCAATTAAGTGTCATGACAGAGCCATCAGCGTCACGAGCTGCTTGGCGGCGTGCACTTTTTGTAGGCAAGCGAGGAAGTGTTCGGGGAAGTACTGTCAGGCTGAAGGTTCTCCGGAACACTGTGTAGCCCGTGTGTCAGGGTCCGGCGTCCTTGTGGGTAACGGATACGTACGATTAAGATTAAGGAAAGCAGAGTGGTATCAAGGTATTATTTAAACTTTAAGCTTCCCCGTGTGTGTTTAGAATCAGACACTCCGCTCTGAATCGACAAGGGTTTGGAATCGATATTTATTGTGTAACAGACATACGATTAATATTATGCAAAGGCGAGTGGTGTCATGGTAGAATCATATTAAAATTGAGGTATGAAATAGATTAAGGTGTCAGCATAGTATAACAGTAAGGTGTCATATTTAATCTAAGTGTTAACCAAAGTGTTTCTAATATAATTAAAGTATAGGAGAGAGGCAAGGTGTTATTTTATAAAGAAATGAACAAAGTGTATATTGGTAACATACTTCCAGTCATATTCCCTTCCTCTACACAACGACTCGTTGCTTTCGAGACACTTCGCGAACCTCCTGATTCGTGTTCGGGCATCATCTGTTTGCAGGAACAGCGATATGCGGCCCATTTGTAGGTTTTGTCTTTTTCTGTTAGTAACAGTAGAACGCTGATATGCCAAGAAAAAAGTTTGAAGCGAAGTGTGTGAAGTTCATGGAAGGCAACAAGCACTTTTGAGGCTGCCGTTGATTGCCGACTTGGTAACAACTGTCACCTCTTAGTAAGGGACAGTGTGGAGTACGGCCACAAGTTGTCGTTGCATCATCTTGAAGCGCTGTAGCAATTCCATACAGGAAAAACAAAACTCCTGTCCATCTTCGTGAAGTCTTGTTGGACATTTCGACACAAAAACGAGATAAACTTAAGTATGTCAACTTATTCATCATTTAGAAACTTATCAGTCACAACAGTCAGTCTGAACATCACCGAAACACATCCTAGAGAAACTTTGGAAGCCTTGATCCGAAGATTGTTGTCAGTCTACTTTTAATGTTCAAAAAGTATTTGACGTAGTCTTTTAATTAGTCATACTGAACAGAACCGAGAAAAAAATCGTAAGACGTCTTAATTAATCCAAGGAGAAATTGATATTAGTCTAGGTGCGTTCGGTAACAATATACCTCAGACAACCTTTTTAAAGAGTAAGCCCAAGAACTCTGGAACCCTCGAGTAAGCCACACCAAACATAGCTGAAAAAGGAAAAGGAAAATCCGAGGACGTCTTGATCTGGACACACACGGACACGGGACAAACAGAATTTCCTCAACTCAAAACAAACACAGCGTCCAGCTCTTCAGTGGCCCGGGGAGCGAGTGAGGGAGAAACAGATCAAAGCGGGACACCGAAGGGCCGTGACGCGCATCGGTTACCGCTCGGCTGACAGGCGGCGGCGGGGAAGGAAGGAACAGAAACTCGGCGAATCAAAGTGAATGCCGGGAAGTTACTCGCCGCCGCGCTGAAACCCTCGCATTGAGGGACGGAGGGCTGCCCTGCAAACCGCGCCTCCTCCGCCTCCTTCCATTCCTCATCACATTCCTCTTGCTACTTCTCCTCCTCCTCCTGTTTCTGCTTCTGTTCCTCCTCCTGATCTTCCTGGTGCTATTCCTTGTCCTCCTCCTCCTCCTCCTCCTCCTCCTCCTCCTCCTCCTCCTCCTCCTCCTCCTCCTCCTCCTCCTCCTCCTCCTCCTCCTCCTCCTCCTCCTCCTCCTCCTAGTTCTTCTCTTTCCCGTGTTGTTGAAATATAGATGGAGAAGTAAAAGAAGATAGAAGGAGACAGACAGATAGAAAGATACAGGAAAATAAACAATGTGTGTGTGTGTGTGTGTGTTTACGGTGCTACAGATTTCTCGCATTTTTCTTCAGTTTCTTTGCTTCTAAATATACCCCGCCTCATGTCCCTCCCTCTCATTCTCCTCCTCCTCCTCCTCCTCCTCCACAGCCTACTTCAGAAACAAAACACTCACTCATTGCCTCCCTCCTCTCCCTTCCTCCTTCCTCCCTCCTTCCCTTGCTCCTCTCCCTCCAGACCCTCTCTCCCTCACTTCCCGAAACAACACTCTCTCCTCCCTCCTGCCCTCCCTGCTTCTCTCCCTCCCTCCCTCCCTCCCTGACCCGCACTTGTCTCTATTTTTCTGCATCTACAATTCATGACGAGGATATTTTTGGCGACATTTTTAAGTTTTCATTAATTTGAGTGAACCTGGAAATGTTTTAAGCGGTGCGATATACATTTTTTTTGTTGATTTCATGGGAGATCAGATTCACACACACACACACACACACACACACACACACACACACACACACACACACACACACACACTCTCTTCCCCATATTTTTCATTCTCATTTATTCTTCCTTTTCCTTCTTTTACCAGTCATTTTTTCTTCTCTTCATTATTTACCTTATTCCTCTCACTCTTTCCCAATCACCCTCTTCCCCTCACCCTCTTTCCCTCACCCTCTCCTTCCCAAGGATGAGAGACAAACTAAGGATAGTTCAGTGAAACGTCATCAACTCAGCCATGACGTCACGTGTTCTATGACGTCACGGCGGTGATGCACGCTGGGGACCCTCCCCAGCAAGAATCTCATTCGAATCTTGGTTTTATTCAAGGATTTACACATCATATATGAAGTGTGGTGTTTTCTGAAACAGATAACAGATAACAGATAATCCCTTGAGCGAGCACTTGGTACCCTGAGGGATTTTTTAGTATAGGCGAGGGGGGGAGGAGTAATGGGAGCAATGGGAGGGGACATCTAGCTCATAATATAACCAGTCAGCTTAGAAGTAATTCTAGGGGAGTAACAGAGGACGGGCTAAGAATCTTCTATACTCACAGCAGGAGCCTCAGAACCAAGATGGATTTACTAAGGGGTGAAGCTTGTTCAGAAAATTTTGACATAATAGCGATCACTGAGACATGGATAGACACTGCTAATAGAAATTTTAGATCAGAATTTGAAATAACGGGTTATCAGATGTTTCACAAAGACAGAAGGGGCAGAAAGGGAGGTGGAGTTGCGCTATATGTTAAAGACTCACTTAAATGTTTAGTTAACAACTCAGTCAAAACTAACATGGATTCAGAATCAGTTTGGGTGGACGTTTACAAAGGGAAAGAAAAACTAACTCTAGGAGTTATATACAGGCCACCCAACCTTAACAGGCAGGACACGAGTATATTACTATAGGAGATTGGCAGGGCGTGTATGAGTAGAAATGTCTGCGTAATGGGGGACTTTATTTATAGGAATATAGACTGGGAAGATCTAGTGGGTGACCTGGAAGCCGAGGACTTTCTTGAAGTTATACAAGATAATCTCCTTAAGCAGGTAGTTACTGAGCCTACCAGAGGAGATAACATATTAGACTTAGTCCTAACCAATAATGGGAACTTTCTACGTGAGTTGGAGGTGGGCGGAGAGTTAGGAAATAGTGATCACAGAACGGTTCGTTTTAGCTTAGACTGGGCGGTAACCCGCGAACCAAACCCAGTGTTAGTGCCAGATTTTAGAAGAGCAAATTACGAGGGGCTTCGAAGACATCTTGAAGGGGTAAACTGGGATAATTTAGGGATTCATGAGGGCCAGAACTGCGGATTGGAGAGCCAGGAGAACTAGGTAGAAATGTCTTACAATATTTTAGTTAGCATAAAAGAAGAGGGGCAAGAACAGCATATACCACAGCGAACACTTAGAAAAGAAAACAATGATCCTAAGTGGATGACTCGTGGACTAAAACACGAGATTGAGTTAAAGAAGGGAATTTATCAGAAAATAAAGAATGGTGAAACACATCTCAGGGGCCGGTACGTCGAACTATCTAGATTAGTTAAGAAAAACACCAGGATAGCGAAAAAGAACTATGAGATCAAAGTAGCAAATGAGGCGAAAAGTGATCCGAAGGGCTTCTTTCAGATGTATAGAACACAAATACGGGAGAAAATTGGACCGCTGAAAACAAACACAGGGGAGCTAGTAGAAAATTACGAAAATATGAGCACATTGTTGAACGACTACTTCCTTTCAGTATTCACACAGGAGGATCGAACGACTATACCGGAAAGAGTTCAGGTGTACGAGGGCGGGGATGGCGATAAATTGAGGGATATAATCATTACCAGGCAAGTAGTTCAGGATGAGATAGATAAGCTTAAGAAGAACAAGTCGCCAGGTCCTGACGGGATATTTCCGAGGGTATTAAAGGAGTTAGGTGATGTACTCAGTGACCCACTAACCGACATCTTTAAGATGTCGGTAAATACTGGCTATGTGCCGAGCCTATGGAAAGTAGCTAATGTGACGCCGATTTTTAAAAAGGGGGACAGGTCAGTTGCTTCAAACTATCGCCCAATTAGCTTAACATCGGTTATAGGGAAGATGCTGGAGTCCATAACACCCAGGAACATTCGGGAGCATTTAGAGAAACAGCTTAATTCACGACATGCCTCACCAATCTCTTGTCCTTCTACAATAAAGTATTTGAGGCGGTTGACAGAGATGAAAATTATGATGTAATCTATCTTGATTTTAGTAAAGCGTTTGACAAAGTTCCTCACCAACGACTGTTGCTTAAATTACAGGCTCACGGAGTAGAGGGTAAAGTTTTGAACTGGGTCAAGGCGTGGCTTAGCAATAGGAAGCAAAGAGTGCAAATCAATGGTAAAAGATCTGACTGGGGATGTGTTACGAGTGGGGTCCCACAAGGTTCGGTATTAGGTCCACTTTTGTTTATTATTTATATCAATGACTTAGACACAGGAATTAGTAGTGATGTTAGTAAATTTGCAGATGATACCAAGATCGGTAGTGTAATTGAGTCGGATCAGGACGCTAGTATTCTCCAAGGTGAACTCAACAGATTGTATGACTGGGCGGATAAATGGCAGATGGAGTTCAATGTAGGGAAGTGCAGTATTCTGAGTGTAGGTAGGAACAACCCCTCACATAACTATTGCTTAAATGACACTCTCATAAGTAGGTCTGGGTGCGAGAGGGATTTAGGGGTCTTAGTGAGCTCTGATCTCCGTCCAAGGGCACAATGCATTCAAGCTAGAAATCGAGCTAATAGGGTACTGGGATTTATTTCAAGGAGCGTAAGCAACAGAAGCCCCGAAGTCTTCCTCAAACTATATTTAGCATTAGTTAGACCTCATCTTGACTATGCGGCTCAGTTCTGGTCACCTTACTATAGAATGGATATCAAAATGTTAGAATCGGTGCAGAGGAGAATGACTAAGATGATTCAGGGGTTGAGAAACTTGCCATACGAGGGAAGACTCAAACAGTTAAACTTGCATTCTCTAGAAAGGCGAAGGGTGCGTGGAGACATGATCGAGGTTTATAAATGGATGAAGGGCTTTAATAAGGGAGACACTGATAAGGTTTTGTTGGTAAGAGAACCGGGTAGGACACGAAGTAATGGGTTTAAACTGGATAAATTCAGATTCAACAGGGACATAGGCAAAAATTTGTTTACTAACAGGGTGGTGGATGAGTGGAATAGGCTTAGCAGTCATGTGGTGAGTGCCAATACAATTGTCACATTCAAAAATAAACTAGATAAATTCATGGACAGCGATATTAGGTGGGGTTAGATACACGGGAGCTTAGGGTTTAAGGAGCTGCCTCGTACAGGCCTACCGGCCTCTTGTAGACTCCTGCGTTCTTATGTTCTTATGTGGTATTAGTATTAGACAAGAATTCTATAGACCTTTGGCAAAACCCTGAGAGAAGGCGGGTGGTAGTGGTGGAACGATCGACAATTTTTACATATTTTTAAGCTGGTTAACAACCGCTAAAGCCATACCTAGCTTCTGCTTGGATCTTTTCAGGTATTTTCCTTCATAAAGCCTGGGATATATTGTAACAACCCAGCACGGCACGTACAAAAAAACGAGCACACCGATTGTAACTAAAGCCAAGTTCCACAGCCTGGCTCCATTTTTCCTCTTATTTCTCCATTATGAGAGATTATTAAATATTTGATGTACACATATGTTAATGTACATGCCTTATTTATACATCATAGCCTAGAATTACCCATGTAAATAATTATAACAAAAATATGTAAAAAATAGTGTACTTACTAGCTCAATTTTTCCTACCTGGTCCCCTTATTTCTCCATTAAGAGGGATTATTAAGGTTGCTACTGTACTTATTCATTAACATATCACTCTTAAGCCCCGGTCACATATGCGGGTACGGGTGGTCCACGAGTTGAATTTTAAACCCGCTAATAACGCGTGGTAGGACGCGGATGACGCGTGGATGTGGCGCTAATGGTGCGCTACAACCCGTGGTAGAAAATCAACCCGCGCTAGAAAGTTTTGGAAAGTTCAAAACTTTGAGGCGCGGGTGCCCACGGGTCGCACCCGCGGGTGACGCGTTGATAACCCGTGGACAATGCGTGTTAACGCGCAGATAAGGCGCTGATAAGCCGTGGTGACCCGTGATAGGCCGTGGAGCTTTAACGGGTTATCGTGGGTCAAGAGCGGGCTAGCACGGCTTATCCGCGAGTTATCCGCGTCTTATCCGCGTCTTGTCAACTGGTTATTACGGGTACTCTGGGACTATATATTGGGGGGCTACTGCCCAGCATTCATCACTCCTGCTCCAGACGTCGTTGCGTAAACATGGACCGTAGTGACCTCGTCTGCATGCTGATGCAACAGCATATGAACCTGCAGTACCAAGTCCATCAGCACCTCTCTGAAAGACGTAGAAGACGAAGACAGCAGAAGAGGAGGGTTGTCCGGAACATATGGGTTCGTGAGTGGATTGCCAGGAGACCTCTGCTTGGGCTTGACGATCGTCTCATGGTGGAGCTCCGCAATGAAGATCCAAGAGCCTTCCAGAACTTCATGAGAATGCCACCTGCCATGTTCGACGAAGTTGTGGAGAGACTAACACCAGCCCTTGAAAAGAAGACAACCAAGTGGCGAGAACCCCTTGAGCCAGGCCTGAAGGTTGCCCTCACCCTCAGGCACCTTGCTTCTGGCGCCAAGTACCGGAGATGCAGTATGGTTGAGGGTGCCTCACAACACCACTTGGGAGCCATCTGGAGCAGTGTGGTCAGTGGTCTGGAAGCAGTGCTGGAGCTGGTGCTGGAGCTGGAGCTGGATGTTGCTTGTCTGGAGTCTGGAGCGAGAGTAGTTCTGCCGCCCGGCCGGGCGCTTTAAACCCGCCGAGGAGGCGCGCGCAACCCGGATTAATCCGCGAACGGGCCGCGCTTGACACGTGGACAACGCTCGGATGTCGCGTCATAACCTGGGACTAGGCGGTGAGTATGTTGTCCAATGTATATAGACTGTTATAGTGTTGTTGAGAGACAAGTGATTACCTTTGCATATTTCTGTTGTCCTCGTTGAGGAGCCGTCCGGGGCAGTGATTCGTTTCATCACAAACATGTTGCTTGATGTATACACTACCCCTCCAGTCTTGCACTGGATTTGGCCGCAGCTAAATATCCATCTGCGGAACACAAATAGGGGCGTCACTCTTCCCCCCCCCCCCCACCCCTTTTTTTTTTTTTTTTTTTACGTCAGTGGCCCCGCCTTGCGCCGGCAGGCTTTTCTTCCGGTGGATCCTGATGGTCGGCCCAAGGCTTCTTCCCGGTGATCCTGGATGGTCGGTCCAAGGCTTTTTCCCGGTGGATCCTGATGGTCGGCTCCAAGCCCGGCTTGGATCCCAGGATCCTGATAACAGCTCCAAGGCTTCTTCCCTGGTGGATCCTGGATGGTCGGCCCAAAGCTCCTGGTCCCAGGGCCTGGATGGTCGGGCTCCTGGGCGCTTCTTCCCGTAGGATGGACTGATGGTACGGTCGGCCTGGGCTTCTTCCCGGTGGTGGGGCCTGATACGTCTGGTTTTTCTTCCCAGGGGCTCTGGATGGTCGGCCTGGTGGCTTTCTTCCCTGGTGGGGGCCTGACACGGCCCAAGGCTTTCTTCCCGAAGTGGGGCCTGATGACGTTTGCCCGGAAGGCTTCTTCCCAGGTGGATTCTTGGGTGATGGTCGGCCCAAGGCTTTCTTCCCCGGTGGGGGCTCCTGGATGGTCGGCCCAAGGTCAGTTTCTTCTGTGGACCCACACGGTCGGCCCAAAGGCTTCTTTCCCCGGTGGGGCTCTGATGGTCGGCCCAATGCTTTCTTTCCTTCCCGGTGGAGCCTGGATGGTCGGCGCCCGCTTTCTTCTGCGGGGCCTGATGAAGTCGGCCCAAGGCTTTTCCCGGTGGGGCCTGATGGTACGGCCCAGCCGCGCCTGTTGGGGCAATGGATGGTCGGCCTCCAAGGCTTCTTCCCGGTGATCCCTGGTGGTCGGCCCGGCTCAAGGCTTCTTCCTGTGGGAATTGGATGGTCGGCCCGGCCCAAGGTTTTCCTGGTGGGGCCTCGATGGTCGGCCCACGGGCTTCTTCCCTGGTGGGGGCCTGATATCGGTCGGCCCAGGTATTCTTCTCCCGGTGGGGGCCTTGATGGTCGGGCCCAGCCTGTTCTGGCGCAGGCGAGTGTTTTTTTATGCATATGCATATTTTTCTGGTGATAAATAAAGGTTTTTCAAACATTAATATCTTATAAAACATCATCAAATTCTAGACATAAAAGTGAGGGAGGAAATAAATATGTATAAGGAGGATAAATACTGTTACATAAAAACTATATAAATAGATTACATTGACAGTCGTAGCTGGCACTCCTATTAGATCACTTGTCACCGTTTCTCTAAACATCTCTTTTGGCATTCTATAACCCTGTCGTTTATATTTACTATTATTCAACGTCGATCCCTCCATCCCTATACTAGACAACTCAGTCAACCTGGTATCTGGGCAACTAATGATCATACAACCCCTGCAATAGGTGGAAACAATCCAACAAAAAAGTGCATAGAAAAGCAAAGTCAGGGGAAGAAAAGAACAAAAAAACCCCACCTAGGGTTCAGGGTGAAATGTATAAGTCTGCACTGGGGCGACTTAGTGCATGGTGAGAAGCATGTATAGAAGTGCTGAGTAAGGAGGATTTAAGAAGTGCCAGTGCTCTAAAGGTCAAAAGTGAAGAAGAAGAAGAAGAAGAATGAATAAATGCGAACAAATGCGTGAATAAGGGTACAAGTGACTTTTATTGCAGGTGGTGGAAAGCGAAAGCACAATACTGAGAAGCGAAACGTGTGAATAAGAAGAAAAGAGGAACGAAAGGAGGAGGAGGACCTTGATAAGCGTTACAAAAGCGTTACACTAAGCCTTATACATAGCAAGTCAAGTCAGACGCAGGTTTTGTGGAGGAGACACGGCCGGAGGCGTGTTTTATGCGTGACACTGCTTGGAGCCAACCAGGAGAATGAAGAAACAGGGATTTAGAGAGAAACGAGGAAAGGGCGTCACTATTTTAAATCAATCGCTTTCAACATACGCTCCCTCACAACCCCACACCGCCGTTTGTAGTCATTAAACGGTCCAGTCACGCAATAGCACAGCCAATAAAGGCACATATTTTTCGTCGCGGCTTGACTGAACGCGCTGTAAAAAGGAGGCGAGAATTAACACATCCAGAGGCATATACGGCCTCCAACTTTGGGGTCACCTCGAACTGGCGGGTATTTTTTGGGGGCTACGAGTGACGTGTCATCCGTTGCCCGCCGCCCCAAACCGCCTCCTGCGCAATACCGGTCGCAGTTTTGAAGCAGGAGTGACTTGGATCTGGGTATATAGACTTAGGCGTTACAATGCCATGTTGAAGAAGAAGAAGAAGACGCGTGTGTGATAGTAGCAGGTGGACTGGTTGCCTAGTATAGGGATGGAGAATCGGCTTGTTGAATATAGTGTAATTGTAACGAGAGCGTTTGGAACTGTTGATATTACATTGACAAATCAAAATAATAGGCCCACTTGTTACGACTGTCAATGTGTTTATATGATTTTTATCTGAATATTTCTCCTCTCCTTATGTTAAGGACACCAGGTTCTTCTTGCCCCAATCGGAGATAATAGTAAGGTCTGAGGTTGTTGTTCCGTACCCAGCCTTGAGCTAAGTTCCTGTAGGGTGGCCTTTCTATTAAAAAGAAGGAATAAATGCAGAGTGGAACTACTCTATGCAGGAATGGATAGGACAAGTTCGTTTGGAAAAGAAGATCACTGCATTGAACAACAGAAAAAGAGGGAGATAGGATGAATTCCTTGTGGGACACCACTGTTAATAGATTTAGGAAGAACAGTGACCCATCTACTACGGCAGAAATAGAACGGTCAGAAAGGAAAACTGAGATAAAGGTACAGAGAGAAGGATAGAAACTGTAGGGGAGGGTAATTAGGGAGTGTATTACCAGATCTTATCAAAAGCTTTTGATATGTCCAGCGCAATAGTAAAAGTTTCACCTCGGAAACGGCTAAGAGGATGACCAAGAGTCAGTTAAGAAGTTGGTTAGGAGATCACCAGTAGAACGCTCTTGGTGGAACCTATACTATGATCAGACAGAAGGCCAGAATGTGAAAGGTGCTTTTGAATTACGGTTAAGGACTGATTCAAAAGCTTTAGATAGACAAGAAAGAAGTTAACAGGGACGGTAGTTTGAGGATTGGAGCGGGTCACCCTTAGGGGTACAGGCTGTGTGAAGGCATACTCAGCAAAGAAGGAAAGGTAGATGTTGACAGGCAGAGGCGGAAAGAGTTTGACTACAGGCAGGGTGATAAGCACGGAGGCACAGTTTTTAAGTGACAATAGGAGGCACCCATCAGGTCCATAAGCCTTCTTGAGGATTGGAGGCCAGAGAGTGGCATAGAAAAACATCATTTTGAAGAATCTGTAACAGGCATAAAGGAGTCAGAGGGGGGATGAGTAGGAGGAATATGCCCAGAATCGTCCAGGAGTGGAGTTTTTAGAAAAGTTTGAGAGAAGGAGTTCAGTCTTAGAGATAGATGAGACGGCAGTATGAAGCCGCTGTTGCTCAGGACTGAGGGGAGGAGGGAAAGATGCAGACAGCGCTAGTTGTTGAGGAGATGTTTGCCAATAGATGCCAGAAGTCACGGGGAAGAGCATATAGAGAAAGCAAGGTTTTACATTTCTTATTAATGAAAGAATTCTTTTGGTTAGTCGGAGAACAGATTTGGCACGATTTCGGGCAGAAATGTAAAGTTCATAATTAGCATTAGTTTGAAGGCTCTGGTATCTTTTTGTGAGCTACCTCTCTATCATTGGACAGCACGAGAACAAGTGTGATTAAAACCAAGGTTTTTAGCGTGAGGAGTAGAGAAAGAATCGAGGAATGTATGCCTCCATTCCAGAGGATAATCACCCCTGTGGGATGCGCTTGAGCACACACAGAGGGGCCCTCATCCCTGAAGCTACAATCATTCCACGGGAAATCGGAAAAGTACATCCTCAGGTCGTCCCACCGAGCTGAAGCAAAATGCCAGAAGCATCGCCTCTTCGGTGGGTCCAGAGGCTGCAAAGAAAGAGTTAAGATTCTGTGTTTTCATGTTTAATGTTCATCGTCGATCCTTTGCTCCCTCTGTCTTGTAGCGTCTTCAATGTTTAACTTTCCTTGTCCTCGTTTATCTTCCACTGTTTGTCTTCGTCCTTCTGTTGTCAAATTATACACATAATTCCACATATACACCAACACTTAAATGTCACCCACACTTCACAACATTCACATAAAACGCGCCAAGCACAAAACAAACACCTTTTTCTTAGTGTCTTGTCTATGTCGATGACCTCTAAAGTTTGTCCAAATAAAGTAAATTCCTTGGCGGATGTTGCGACTTCTAGGAGTTCTTGTGCACAGGCCACCCAACCCTTAATAAGGCAGTGACACGAGTAGGTTATTAACAGGAGATTGGTAGGGCGAGTAAGCGAGTATAAATGTCTGCGTAATGGGGGACTTTAATTATAAGAATATAGACTGGGAAGACCTAGTGGGTGACCTGGAAGCCGAGGA
>NC_066509.1:43515105-43565105 GCF_024679095.1 Eriocheir sinensis
AGCATTGGAGACTCGGTTCGAGTTCCCCTTCCTAACTCCTCTTGTTCCCTCTCTGTAATCACTTGATTCCTTTTGCTATTACGCCCCGTTGTAAAAAAACGTGAATACAGCAAAAATAATAAAGACCACCATACAAAGGCTCGGATCTCCCTCCCAACGCTCCTAAGGCCCCTAAAATAAGTCACCCGTGAACACTTTATAGCTTTTATTATTACGCTCTGCTGTTAAAACAAAAATTGGAATAAAGTAAAATAACAAAGGCTGTACTACAAACGGGTTCGAATCTCCCTCCTAACACCTCCTTTTCACACCTAAGTCTCCTAAAACAACACTAACTCCCCCATGAACTCTTCTCTGTGTTCCCTCTTCCCTTTATCATGACCCTCTACTAAGAATACACTAATACAGTAAAACACCACAAACATGTTCAAATCTCCCTCCTAACACCCTCTTTCCACACCTTGGGCTCCCAAAACAACACTAACTCCCCCATGAACTCTTCTCTGTATTCCCTCTTCACTTTATCATTACCCTCTACTAAGAATATTGTACTTGAATACAGCAATATACTACAAACAGGTTCGGATCTCCCTCCCAACACCTTCCTTTCGCATCAATCGCCCCCAAACCAGCACCAAGTCGGCCGTGAAACCTCTATTTCCATTATCGGGGCGTCACGGAAAGAGTGTCGGCAGTACATTGTGGGGATGGGCCTCGAGGGCACAGGGGGAGGGCCAACCCGCGCCCCGGAACGGTCTCTGCGGGCGCGTGGCTCACAGGGGCGGCGCCGAGGCATAAAGAGCGCGCCTGACTGCTGAGAAATCCTCGTTATGGGTCTTTTACTCTTATGTAACGACTTGTGAGGGTGTAAGGAAGGAGGAAGGAGGTGTGTGGCTGGGTTGGTGGGGTGTGTTTGTGTGTGTGTGTGTGTGTGTGTGTGTGTGTGAAGGGGATACGTGCATGGGTGTGGGGGGTATGTTTTTATGTTTGTGTGTTGTTATGTAGTTGTTGTTATGGCAAGGATCCTGTGTTGTGTGTTGGTCCTGTGTTAGAGAAGATGAAGATAGGGAGAGTAAGAGAAACTACAGTGGCATATGATGATAAAGAGAAAGAAGAATAAAATGGTAAGGAAAACACAGAGTAGGAGGGAGGGGAGAGAAAGGGGGGGGGGGGGGTAGAGTAAGAAGGTGATAAACTGTTAAGAATTAATTTGATCCCTTATGAGGAAAGTTAGGGTCAAGGAAGGAGTTTGCTGGAGTTTTATTTAATTATTCTCTCTCTCTCTCTCTCTCTCTCTCTCTCTCCACCCCGCCCGTGTAAATAGACGCCGTGCATCGCAACAAACCCGTAACCGTGATCCAGCAAGTACCACCACCTCTATTACCAAGCCTCTACTGTGCATTTCAAGCCCCGTGTAATACTGGTTTTTTGCAATAGCGTCTGAACCAGGTTACTGATTGACATGGGACTAAAGCACAATGTGTATTAGACACCGGCGTAATTAGGAAAAATATAACCAAGTGTGTACTCCGCTCCATTAGGGTAGTTGTCTTAGAGACATGCCATCAAAATCTTATCGAAGGTAGGGTCAGCAAAATAGCAAATGGCAACTGAAGCACTGAGGAGCGAGGCGAGGTGTGCAGGCCATGACGTCAGGCCGTGACGTCAGGCCGTGACGTGTACTTGCCACACCCCCCATTCACTGGCAAGAAAGATTTCCTTCAAAATAGTTGGAGTCGTGAGCGCCAGCGGCTACCTGCACCTGTTGTACTCCTGCTTACTCAACTGACACTGCCAAGTATGGTCAACATAATGCGCCACTGCCCAAGAGGATGTCTTCGTGCGTTTGCGTTGCGACTGTTCACCTTTTTCAAGAAGGAACAGGACAAAAATCATTTGACAATCGGGGTCAATAGGTAGGTAATGTCGCAAACGATATAATTTCGTGGGAATGTACTTCAACGTGGTTAAGATATTGAAATAAAAAATACTTTCATTCTGAACATTGTGTGGGTGTCTGTGTGTGTGTGTATATATATATATATATATATATATATATATATATATATATATATATATATATATATATATATATATATATATATATATATATATATATATATATATATATATATATATATATATGTGTGTGTGTGTGTAATAATAATAATAATAATAATAATAATAATAATAATAATAATAATAATAATAACAATAATAAAACGGTTTATTATGAAAAATGGCAGCCCTAGAGCTGAAAATATACAAAGGCATGGGAAATAGGACGTAAGTGATTCTAGATTTAGATATAAAACATGGAAATATGATGACGATAATGATATCAGAAGCAGTAATGTTAATAATAATAATAATAATAATAATAATAATAATAATAATAATGATAATAATAATAATAATAATAATAATAATAATAATAATAGTAATAATAATGATAATTATAGCTACAATAGTATTAAATAAAATGAACTCCCTAAATGAGGCTATGTGGCATTGATGATGTTCACCATCGTAGGTACAGGACTGTTATTGTAACGGTTTTTCCTGGCGCGTATCTGTGTGTGTGTGTGTGTGTGTGTGTGTGTGTGTGTGTGTGTGTATAATACCTTCTTTTCACTTTGTGTCAGTATATTGTAAGCTTTAATACATGTTCTATGTTTTCTCCCACCTTGCCTCTTGGCTCAATAAAATTATTATTAATATTATTATTATTATTTTTATTATTATTATTATTATTATTATTATTATTATTATTATTATTATTATTATTATTATTATTTTACCTATGCAGACCCTACGACCGCGTTGCTGCTATACTGGACATGACACCAAACGCCGTTCGTGTGATCCTCCACCGCACAAGGACACAACCGCATGCAGGACATCCAACCCCTCCTCTATCACCAACACCACCACCTCCACCACCGTCACCATCACCACCTCCACCGCCCTCGCCGACCCCGTCACCATCACCACCTCCACCGCCCTCTCCGACCCTGTCAAGAACACCACCTCCACCGCCCTCGCCGACCCCGTCACCATCACCACCTCCACCGCCCTCTCCGACCCTGTCAAGAACACCACCTCCACCGCCCTCGCCGATCCCGTCACCATCACCACCTCCACCGCCCTCTCCGACCCTGTCAAGAACACCACCTCCACCGCCCTCGCCGACCCCGTCACCATCACCACCTCCACCGCCCTCTCCGACCCTGTCAAGAACACCACCTCCACCGCCCTCGCCGACCCCGTCACCATCACCAACAATATCGCCGTCACCAGCCCCTCCATCATATCCTGTACAGACATGTACCACACAGCCACCAGAGACTGCCATCTATACAAAAAAACATAATTGATGACTTTACTGTCAGTGCTATTCGATGTCATATACACAGAAAGTTTGCAGCAAAGGAGAGTTTCACACTTGCTACTCTTGCCACAGACCTGAAGAAGGAAGGAATACTACCAGACGGAACATCGGAAACATCGTTATGGCGACTGCTTCACATGATGGGATTCCGCTATAAGACTGAAAAGCGCAAACTCTACGCAAGAAAGGAGTCAATGGACATCATCTGGAAGAGGATCCGTGCTCTCAGGTCTTTAAAACAGTTTCGCGAAGAGGGACGTCAGATAGTCTACGTTGACGAGACCTGGTTCACAACCAGAATGAACCACAGCAAGGAATGGGTGGACATCACTCAACCATCCACAAGTGTCACCTACAGCCGTCAAGTTCCGCCAGGAGAAGGTGAACGTTTCGTCGTGGTAGCAGCTGGTAGCAAGAACGGCTTCATAGAAGATTCATTCCTTTGCTACACTGCTAAGAACAGCACTGGGGACTACCACGGGGAAATGAATGCGGAACTCTTCCATCGATGGCTAACAACGAGATTGCTGCCCTCACTGAACGAACCATCAGTGCTCGTCATCGACAACGCTCCCTATCACAGCCGACTTACGGATGGGAGCCACTGTCCAAACACTGCAACAAGAAAAGATGACCTGAAAAGATGGTTGGAGCAGCACAGCATGTCATATCCACCACAAGCCACGCGTCCGGAGCTCCTGCTAATATGCAAGGAAAACAGACCACCTCCACAATATACAGTGGACAACACCATTCGTGAATGGGGTCATGAGGTAGTGCGGCTACCACCTGCACATCCTGAGCTCAACGCTATAGAGCAAGTATGGGGATGCATGAAGAGGTACGTTCGCTCCTCCTTACATCATTTTACTAGAAAAGACCTCATGGCACGACTGGAGGAAGCGAAGTTGTGTGTGACTCGGGAAGTGTGGGAAGGAGCAGTCCGGCGTTCTGAAAGTTTTGAAAAAGAATACTGGGCAACAGACAATATCCATGACAGTGTGGATCCTGTCATCATCAGCTTGGAAAGTGACGAGGAGGAGGAAGGCATCGAGGTTTAAAATATATGGAAGAAAAGATGGCCTTGTTTTATTTTTTCTACCTGTGTATATATATATATATATATATATATATATATATATATATATATATATATATATATATATATATATATATATATATATATATATATATATATATATATATATATATATATATATATATATATATATATATATATATATATATATATATATATATATATATATATATATATATATATATATATATATATATATATATATATATATATATATATATATATATATATATATATATATATATATATATATATATATATATATATATATATATATATATATATATATATATATATATATATATATATATATATATATATATATATATATATATATATATATATATATATATATATATATATATATATATATATATATATATATATTTATATATTTATATACGTATATCATAAATATGTATTCAGTGCTACATAATAACTTTACTATGCATTTCAGCGGTGGACAAACGGTGTTTTTTGCAGATATCTCCTAAACGAATCGTTGGATGAGTATGATATTTCAACACACTACCTTGAACATCCGTTCGTAATTTTTGGTTAACATACCACATTGCTATATATGTTATGTGAGGAGTTTACTCGTGAAAAATAACACAAAGCCGACGAGTCATGTTCACGCATTCGAATGAAAGTGTGCCCCACACCCACCCAAACCATTCCTAACCACTACTACGTCTCCCCGTCTCGGAAGTCCCCCCCCCCGCCTCTTTATCCCTCCTCTCCTCTTCCTTGCTTCTCGCCTCCCTCACTCCTGTGCCCCTCCCTACTTCTCCCACTACTGTATTTATACATTATAATGTTCTGTAAGTGTGTATGTATAGATATGATTATTTCCTAAGAGTATGGTACAATTTCATGAAGGCAAGAAGTGGTTCACGTTGATAATTACTGTACAACAGCACGTTTACGTGTAGTATATAGGAGAGCCATGTTTGCAGTCGTTATGGTCAACCACGTGAACATGATGTGCTGGAATTACCTGTGACTTGGACCTTCTACTGTTAGGAAAAGTTGATACTCTTATTGCGTACTGTCTGCCTATTGATCATAAAAAGTGGTCCAGTTTATATATAATATTATTTTGTTGACTTGTTTGTTGTATATTCATGTTATCAAAAAATTATAAACTGCATATATACATATGTGTATAATGCGTAAAAGTCAGAGAGAGAGAGAGAGAGAGAGAGAGAGATTAACAGCGGAATTAGCTATTGCTTTAACGGTCGTTTGACCCAGTCTGGTTTTCATGTCCACATATACCAGCAATTGTATTAGATAATATTATTAATGTATGATATGTATGTACATACTGACGTATGTAACTATTATACCTATACGTATGTAATTACAATAGGGAAAAAAATCACAGGTGGAAGGCTGATGGTGTGAGTAGGGGGGGGGGGGAAGAGGGTCATGTGATACTGGGGTAGAGAAGGAGTGGTCTGGGGGTTCTTCACTGTGGTGGTGGTGGTGGTGGAGGGGTTAGACGAGTACCCCACACTCGTCCGATTCTGTGTAACACCTTTGATATGATGACTGGATTAGGCGTAATATCACTCAGTAAACTCCTCACATAACACATATAGCAATATGGTATGTTAACCAAAAATTACGAACGGATGTTCAAGGTAGTGTGCTGAAATATCATACTCATCCAACGATTAGTTTAGGAGATATCTGCAAAAAACACCGTTTGTCTGCCGCTGAAATGCATAGTAGTCCCATGTCAATCAGTAACCTGGTTCAGACGCTATTGCAAAAAAACAGTATTACACGGGGCTTGAAATGCACAGTAGATAACTTAAAAATCCTTAGTTTCAATGCGCGTAGCCTAAGAAACAAATTTGATGAACTGAGATGTCTTGCTTTAACAGAAAATTTTGACATAATTGCTATAACCGAAACATTTATCGACACCACAAATATTGATTTAAGTTCCGAATACAACATAGATGGCTACAGACTCTTCAACAAAGATCGTGTAAACCGTAGAGGCGGTGGCGTCGCCCTTTATGTCAAAAGCTATTTGCAACCAACTGACAAAACACCGGGAAACAGTAACGTTGAACATTTGTGCGTGCGAGTAAACATTGCAAAAGTCAATTTAAATATATCTGTCACCTACAGACCTCCCGGGCAATCACTCGATGACGACCTTGAAATGTACAGCGTCTTAAGGCAGTCACTTAATAACAGCGACTCACTGATATTAGGAGACTTTAACCTCCCCCATATCGACTGGGCGACACTGTCAGGTACAGAAGGCGAGTCACATAGAATGATCGAATTTCTAGAAGAAAATTATCTAAGCCAAATGGTTTCTGAGCCAACTCGACAAAATAATATACTCGACCTTGTTATAACGACCCAAGATAACCTTGTCAGTAGTGTCACGGTAGGAGAACACCTCGGTTCTTGCGATCATAAATTAGTGCGCGTCGACATTAAAGCTCAATCATCAGTGACTGAAAATAAAGTAAAGGTGCCCAATTTCAAAAGAGCTAACTTCGTAGAAATCCGACAAAAACTAACAGAAATACAACTATCAGATGACTGCAACGTAGAGGAAGCTTGGCTAAGCCTTAAAAATCACTTACTCACTCAGCAGAACACATTCGTCCCCTTGTGCGATAAGCGAATTAACACTAATAAAAGCCCACCGTGGTTTAATAGCGAAATTAAACAATCAGTCAATGAGAGAAAATTGTTTTACAGGTTAAAGAAAGAACAAAGCACGCCCGAGAACATTAGACTTTATAATGATGCCAGGCGACGAGTAAAAAGACTAGTAGATCAGGCAAAGCGTAGATATGAAGAAAATATTGCAGCCAACTGTAAAAATAACCCGAAATCTTTCTTCAGTTACATAAACAACAGAAAGGCGATCAAAAGTGGTATTGGACCTTTAACAAACAGCGACGGTGCACTAGTGACTGACAGCCAACACATTGCAAACCTCTTAAACAATTACTTTTCCTCGGTGTTTAATACTAACAGTCTTCCTCTCGCTACCACCAACACCAGTACTATTGTAAATCTCGAGCATGCATTGCCTAATTTTGAAATAACAACCGATGAAATCCTTAAAGCTCTCCATTCACTTAAAACAAATAAAAGTCCTGGACCTGACAAAGTATATTCAACTCTGCTGAAAGAAACGAAGAGCGAAATACTCTCCTCCCTCACAACCGTATTCAGTATGTCCTTGCGACAAGGCATCGTCCCTTCAGATTGGAAAAAGGCTAACGTGACACCGATTTTCAAGAAAGGAGACAAAAAAGTACCAGGTAATTACAGGCCCATTAGTCTAACTTCGGTTGTAGGTAAGCTACTTGAGGGCATAATTAGAGACAAAATTGTGAGTTACCTTGAAAGCCACTCATTGATTGGGGACTCACAACATGGCTTCCGAAACAAAAGATCCTGCCTATCAAACCTATTAACCTTTTATAACGACCTCTTCACTGTTTATGACGTAACCAAATCACTGGACATAGTCTATCTTGATTTCCAGAAAGCGTTTGATAAAGTCCCGCATCATAAATTACTTTACAAATTAAAGCAAATAGGTATTGACGGTCAAGTAAACCAATGGATCGCGAATTGGTTGAGCAACAGACAACAAAGAGTAGTGATTGACGGATTTAACTCAGAGTGGGCGCCGGTCACTAGTGGCGTCCCTCAGGGCTCGGTCCTTGGCCCAGTGCTCTTCATTATTTACATCAACGACGTGGATGTTGGACTCAATAACTGCATTAGTAAATTTGCAGACGACACAAAGATTGGTAACTCGGTTCTCACTGACGAAGACAGGCAAAGCCTCCCAGAGGATTTGCACAAAATTTCAGCTTGGTCGGATAGATGGGAGATGCCCTTTAACGTAGACAAGTGCCAGGTCCTTCAAGTTGGAACGAGGAATAAGAAGTTCGAATACGAAATGCGCGGCGTTAAACTCAAAAGCGTTCAATGCGTCAAAGACTTGGGGGTCAAAATCGCGTCAAACCTCAAATTCTCACAGCAATGCATCGATGCAGCAAATAAAGCGAACAGAATGTTGGGCTTCATTAAAAGAAACTTTGTATTCAAGAATAAAGATGTAATACTCCCGCTCTACAACAGTTTAGTCAGACCCCACTTGGAATATGCGGTACAGTTTTGGTCTCCCCACCATGCAAAGGATATTGCTAAATTAGAAGGTGTTCAGCGTCGGGCAACGAAAATGATCCCTTCCTTGCGCAACAAATCCTACGAAGAAAGGCTTTCTACCCTTAACATGTTCTCTCTTGAGAAACGTCGCCTCCGAGGAAAACTGATCGAATGTTTTAAAATACTTAATGGTTTCACGAATGTAGACAGATCAACATTGTTTATGATCGATGACAGTCTGCGCACGAGGAACAATGGCGTAAAACTCAGATGTAGACAAGTAAATTCAGACTGCACAAAATTTTTCTTCACCAACGTTGTAGTGCGAGAATGGAATAAGCCTCCACCATCAGTGGTCCAGTGTAACACGATTGACTCCTACAAAAATAGGCTCGACCGTCACTTCCTTCAACTTAATATCAACTAGAGTAGAAGTGCAACGTTTTGGAGTCTTCTGATTAATGTAAAATCACTTAGGTTTAAGGACAGACCACCAAGTCTAGACCATGGGGTCTGTGTGGTCTGATTTTCTATGTAAATCTATGTAAATCTCTCTCTCTCTCTCTCTCTCTCTCTCTCTCTCTCTCTCTCTCTCTCTCTCTCTCTCTCTCTCTCTCTCTCTCTCTCTCTCTCTCTCTCTCTCTCTCTCTCTCTCTCTCTCTCTCTCTCTCTCTCTCTCTCTCTCTCTCTCTCTCTCTCTCTCTCTCTCTCTCTCTCATCTTTCTTCTCAGCCTGTGGAGAAAAGACGTGGATGAGAAGGAGAGGAAATAAAGGAGAATGGTATTAGAAAATGTTTTATGGAAGGAGGAAGAGAGGACGCGGAGGAAATGAAGGAAAAAGCGAAGGAGAAAAACGCGATAGAGATAACAGAGAGAAAAGAAAATATTTGCCTGTGGGGACTGAGATTCCGATGAAGTGAATAATGGTAGAACAGGAAAAAAAGAGAGGAATAAGAGGCAAGGAAAAAAAGAACGGGTAAGAGTATTAGATAAGAGAGAAGGATTATTATTAATGTTAATATATGTAAAAATAGACAAATTAAGAAGAGAGAGAGAGAGAGAGAGAGAGAGAGAGAGAGAGAGAGAGAGAGAGAGAGAGAGAGAGAGAGAGAAACACTCCGCAATATCAAAAGCTTCGTTCGACGAAGAAAAAGAAAGAAAAAAAATGCAAGAGCAAAGCATTCAGTCTTGCAGAGTGAACAACAATAACAACAACAACAAGTAACAAAAAGGTAACAGTCTAAAACAAAATACACAACACCTTTTTTTCCCTTCCTTTCCTCCTTCCTTCCTTCCTCTCCACCTTCATCCAGCTCCACACACTCCCCTCCACCACAAACCCTTTTCCTCCCTCCTTTCTCTCCCCTTCCACACACCTTGTTATTTACCTGCAATTTGTACTCCTGGTTTTCCTGTTAGTATTATCTTCTCTTTCGTTATTTGTCTTTGTTCTGTTCTGTTTCTCTTTCATTTGTTCCTCATCTGTCTTTCTCTCTCTCTCTTCTGTATAATCTTTCTTCTCCTCACCTTTCTTTCCTTCCCTGCATCTACTCTCCCCTTGTAGTCCTCCCAGCATAGCTTTTCCCTTTTTCCCCTTCCCATCTATTTCGTTACCTCCTTTCCTTCTCCTTCTCTCCTCTTCCCTATCCATTGCGTAGTTTTCACAGCATCCCTTTCCTCTCCACTTGAGCTCATCATCTTTTCCCTCCTTCTCACCCATTCCTCCCCCCCCCTCCTTCCCCCGGTGTGTACTCACGTGGGTCGCGGGGCAGCACGTGGTACCAGGTGACGGGCGCTCCCCTGATGGCGCCCTTCACCACGCACGTGATGTTGATGTCGCTGCCCGCCTTCATGAAGATCTCCCTCGAGCCGGTGATGCGCGCGCTGGGGACTGAGGAGGAGAGGCGGGGAGGGGTTAGATTAGGGGTGATAGGTGTGAGGTGTAAGAGGTATAGTGTGTGTAAGGGGTGTAAAGGGGTGTGGTGGAGAGGAGGGCGGGAAGATTGAGTATATAGAGGGCTTGAAAAATGATAAAATCTTAGGTCCTTCGCTCTACGGTTCACACTGGCAGAAAAAATCAATTACGTAATGAGGGTTTTTATCCTATAGCATGGGAAATAGCTTCGTTATGCCCAAATATATTCCAATTAATCATGTTATATGGAGACGCCTTTAATGCTATGTCATTCCTATGGCAGGGTAAAGTTTTCTTTGCAAATTGGCGTTGGAAAATAGCTGTCACCCCTCTGGCCAAGGAAGTTAGGAAAAAAAACTGGTACTAGGCATCAAAACGTCCGAATGCGAACAGGCCAAATGGAGTTTAAAATAGAGGAAAAAAGAAGAGAAGGAGGAGGAGGAGAAAGAAAGAAAGATTAATAGGTAGGAAAGAAGGTTGGTGAATCTATAGAACGTGAAAGTGGAGATAAATAAACTATAGAGAAATAAGAAAAGAAAATGGAAAATGGAATGTATGGGTGACGAAAGACAGGTAGATGAGAAATAATTTTTGAATTTGGTGAGAATGAGAATAATGAAAAAGATGAGACGAAAGATAAAACGAAAAAAATATGAAATCGTTATCGACTAGAAAGAAAAAAATGTAAATATGATGAAACAGGAGATAGAAAAAAGGTACGTATAGGGGAAAGAATGGAAAGAAAGAACAGTAAAATATAAGGAAGAAGACACTAGAAAAAAGTTAGGAGGTCATTGAAAAGAGAGAAAAATAAACAGCAAAAGAAGTGGGAGTTGAAAACACAGAACGAAAGGGAAAGAGGAAGAAGCCAGACAAAAGAAAACAGAGAGGAATTAAGGAAGAAAATAAGAGAAACATAACCAGGAGGGGAAGAAGACGAGAAGGAAAAGCAGAGAAAGACAAGCGAGGCGAAGGTGTGCGACAAAGAGTAGAGGGTAAGAAAAATGGGGAAGACGGAAGAGGGAAATGGAGGAAAGGTCAATAAAGGAGGGGAGAGGAAGAAGAATGGAGGAAGAGGGAGTGTTGGTGAGGGTAGCGTGATTAGGGAGAGGAAGAAGAAGGAACTAGGAGGAAGGGAGATAGGGAAAAAAGGCGTTGACGGATGATGGACAAAGGGGGAAGGAGAAGACAGACTAATAGGAGAGGTCAGAGAAAGTATATTTTGAATGTAAGAAGAAGGAAAGGAGGAAGACTAGAGATGTAAGGAAGAGAAATAAATAAAAAAGAAAAGGAGAAATAGACGGAGAGCGAAGAGGACGAGGAGAATGGGAAAAAAAATCCAGGTGCTTAAAAGACTATGAGAATGAAAGAAAAAAATATATAAAAAAAAAAATTGGCAGTAGAGCTACGAAAGGAAAAGTTACAAAAAGAAGAAAACAAAAGAGAAGAATGATGCAAAGAGGAGGTGTTTTAGAAGGGAATTAAGTAAAAAAAGAATGAAATGAAAAAGGAAAAGGGAAATATTACAATCAATGAGAGGTTATGATGATACAAAATAAGGGTAAACGCAGAAGAAAAGAAACAAGGCAAAGAAATATAGACAATGGAGAAACAGAAGAAGCACGAAGAGAGAGAGAGAATAAAGGCGAGTGTATGTTTTTAATAAGGAAATGGAACGAAGATAAGGCAATGAATAAATGAGGGAGGAAGGGGAAGAAGATAACAACCAAACTAGGGAACTGGAGAGAGAGAGAGAGTGAATAACAATTAAGTGTTCGTTATTGCAAATCTTATTATATAGATACAAGAGAGAGAGAGAGAGAGAGACTGAGAACTAAGATAGGGAAGAGTAAAGGAAATTGCAGGAGAAACAGAGGCCAAGGGAAAGGAGGCGGCGGGAAGGGCGAGGGAAGAGAGGGAGAGGAATGACTAGATCATTCGGCGAGGGGAGAAAAGGCTGGGGATGAGTTAGAGAAACACTGGAGGGATTTGGTGCCCGTGACACCCTTGTGACTGGCGCTCAAGATATGTTGTTGTTGTTGTTGGTAGTGGTGGAGCTAGGCTAAATAATAATAATAATAATAATAATAATAATAATAATAATAATAATAATAATAATAATAATAAAAGAAAATATTGAAACGAGTTGATGTACTTAAAATTGTAAATAGACGATTTTTTTTGAAGAAAAAAAATAGTGAAAACTAGAAGAGATCATGTAGGAAAAGTGAAAAAAATTCCTACAACAATCAAAACAAAAAAAAAATGTTATATAATTTGAGAAATTGTGCAAATAAGAAAAAAAAATAGTATAACATTTACAATAGTGAAAAAAGTAAAAAAAATTACAAAAGGATAAATATAGAAAACGTAAATATATATAATGGGTAATTTAAGTAAATTGGAATAGTTATTTAATTACCACGGTCCCCCCTCCCTCCTTCGTCCCTCTCTCTCCTTCCTTCCTTCCTTCCGTCTCTCTCGCATATATTGTTTCTGTGCCCTTCTCTCTCTCTCTCTCTCTCTCTCTCTCTCTCTCTCTCTCTCTCTCTCTCTCTCTCTCTCTCTCTCTCTCTCTCTCTCTCTCTCTCTCTCTCTTCGTCTATTTCTCCTTTCTGTTTCCTTGTTTCATTTCCTCGCATTCGCTGTCTTCCTTTTTCTTTCCTTTTTCTCTCCTTTTGTTTCCAAATCCCCCTTTCTGTTTCCTTCCTTCATTTAATCACATTCGTCATCGTTCACTTTCTCCCTCTCCTTTCATTCCTCTCTGTATCCTTCCTTTTTTCTCTCCTCTGTTTCCACTTCCCTTTCTCACTGTACTTCCTACTTAAATTTCTCCTCCTCCTCCTCCTCCTCCTCCCTCATTTCCTGTCTGTATCTTACCGTCTCATCCTCTTAGCCCTCAGTCATCCATATACATTCATCACACACACACACACACACACACAGTCCAGTGTTGCCACTTCATGGGAATTTCCCACAAATCTGTGAGAAACGAGGCTACGAGGGATGAGTCGGGGAATTAAAAAAAATTGTGTGAATTTTGTGGGAATTCTGACAAAATGCAATAAAATCCGATTGTAATACAAGAGGACCATTTTTACATGTTCCTTCCCCCGGAGCCGCCACCTCCAGAGCGAAGACTGGCTACTCTTGTAATTTGTACACGTTCAGTTCACGTGAGTTAAGCGCTTCCCCCTCCCCCTCCCGTCTTCCCACTAGGAGGCACCCCACCAGTGTGTGTGTGTGTGTCACACACACACACACACACACACACACCTCACTCACCCTTCCTCCACCTCCAACACACCCTCACACCATGTACCCACCCTTTCTCCATTGCAACGCCGTACCCATCCCTCCCTCCCCAAATACACCTACTCACCTTTTACCCATGGCCTAATAGCCCACTCAAAAAAAATAAAAAATAAAAAAAGTACCCACCCTCATCACCTTATACCCACCGTTCCTCCACCCGAAGCACACCCACACACCCTATACCCACCTTCATCACCTTATACCCACCCTTCCTCCACCCGAAGCACACCCACACACCCTATACCCACCTTCATCACCTTATACCCACCCTTCCTCCACCCGAAACACACCCACACACCCTATACCCCCTCCCCCCCTCCACTCACCCACAACGCTGAGCCTGAAGCGGCGGAATATCTTGGGCTGCGTGGTCACCTGGCCCTCGTAGAGGCCAGGTCAGTGATGGCGGGCCGGTCCACCTCCAGGCTCCAGAAGGGCGAGCCGGGCAGGTGCAGCGCGCGGAACCTCGTGTCCGTCGTGTACGTGAAGTTACCTGTGGTCAGCACGTGCAGGTCCTGGCGCCTGATCCACGACACCTGGGAAGGAAGAAAACCTGGTTGTGTGTACGAGGGGAGTAATTTTGTTTGAAATGTTTTTTTTGGTTACAAGGGCCGCATTTTTATATGTCAGCAGTGTTGGCTAGCTTGTGAATGATGCATCTCCCTGGTGGCAGTGATCATGCAGGCGTGGGGCGTACAAGTCATCATGATGGCGTACACTGGCAGAGGTTCCCAACCTTTATTTTCAGGCGACCCCAATCATGCACCTCTAGACATGACTGCGACCCCTTTAGTTTAGTTGTATATGTGTTATTATCATAACACCATGATTGATATTTTGAGGTCTTGGCGACTCCAGGAAAAATGCTTGGCGACCCCACTTGAGGTCACGACTCCAGGGTTGGAAAAGAGGGGTGTACAGTGATCCCTGCGCCGCCTCACGCAGAGGAATGATTTACAGCATGGAGTCCTTCGTTTCTAGTGAAATATTCAGGCAGTAACAAGCGAGTGGCGAGGCACTGACGTAGAGGGAAGGCGCCTTGTGTTGCCAACTCTCAGGGGTAACGTAGGGAATGCCATTATATTTTAGTATTATTATTTAACTAAGCAATGGAAGAAATTATTTATTTAATCGCAAACTTCAATAGCAATGCTTATTATTCGATGGAAAGCGACCAAAGTACTCCAGCTGTCAATGTAACCATGTCGACAAAACCATCTGGGCAGTGTGGGTAAAACAAAGGCGCATCGGTGACGTCACGCCGAGCCAGTGTGCTGCGGAAAGTGTCAGAGTGAGGGTGTATCCATGTGCCGTGCGTGTTAAGGTCCCCGGCGGGTGTGTCGCGCGTGTGCAAGGCGGGCGGCGGCGTGCTGAGGCGAGGCGAGGCGAGGATCAGGTGAGAAACGGTGTGGTGGTTGTTGCAGGAAGGGACGCGGCGTACAGACAATGGTTGAGGCAGGGGAGGCCGGTGGGCAGGATGGAGTGAGCGCCCTGCCGCCTGAAACCTTGTCCTGCTAGTTTGCTCCTTCCCGTGCGACTATTCTTGAAAATTACAGTGATTATGAAGCTTGTCCATGTTGAGAATCGCCTGGGGAGTGAATTGAAGGTATTTAAAGGCGTATAATTAGTAATATTTGAAGGAAGTTGTACCGCGCTGTGATTGGCTGCCGGCCGTGACGTCATCGGTGCCTGGCCGGTGATGCTGACGCCGCGGCGGTGATCGGTGTCTGAGTCGCGCTCTGCCCCGCCCCGGCGAGAGGGACGGGGCGGCGGGCGTGTGTGTAGCATGAACGGGGCCTCATTCTGACACAGTGCTGAGGAATGAGTGTGAAGGAACCGGGGAGCGTGAGTGTGAGGGAGTGATGAGGAGAGAATCGTCGCACCTCAGGCTGCTGGGAGGGAAGGAGGGAGGGGAAGGGAGGAGAGGAGGGTCTTAGGGTCAGCAAGACAAGCCGCAGCAAGTCTCGATAGTGTGTTAATTTTACGTAATGGATCTTTTATTATACTAAGGTTGTGTATGTAGCCTATACTTGGTGTTCTTCATCTTTAGCTCGTCCATAAGGCTTCCGGTAATGATGGAACGAGCGAAGTATCCTGAGCTCGTCAAGGTTCCGTGCTGGTGTTTCGAGCCGAGTGTCGTTCCGTGCGGGTCCAAATGAAGCTGCCCGGCGCGTAGTCTCATCACCACACATCAAGCCTAACCAAAGCTCTGAAACTCGTATACTTCACCTAACGCAACCTTTGAAATCCCTCTTTTATTTGTTTCGGTGTTTTATTCAACATGTACAGTACTCTCTCTCTCTCTCTCTCTCTCTCTCTCTCTCTCTCTCTCTCTCTCTCTGCTTTATTTTTAGTGGTCTTTGTTTCATTTATTTTCTGACACCTGAATTCCCGTCTTATTCCTGAGGGTATTCCAGGATTCCACCTAAATATGACTAAGGCTAACCAGTCACCAGGTGTTGTAGGTACTCTGAATCACGCCATCATACAAGGGACTATTAGAGGTTGTTACAATCGCAGCTTGGCCGATTACTTAGGACATGACGATCGGGAACGGAACTCTAGAAGAATACACACACCCATGACAAACCATTAACGCTAACCCAGTCTAGAGTGTGGGGATTAGAAAAGAATAAAGGGAAGGACTGCTTTAAGTTTTAACAAGGTATTGATATGATTAGCGATATCCCACACCCTTTAACTAGCTTGTCTTACCCCCTGTCATCCCTTCTGCCACTCTCTGCCCGCCTTTAACCTCCCCCCCCCACTCCCATCATTAGTATTATCATCTTCCCACCTTCCAACCTTCTCCCCAGCCAATCCCTCTCCAAATCCCCCCCCACACTTCCCCTCCATCCCCCTAACTGCTCCCCCCAAACTCCTGCATCTCCCTCCATATCCCCCACCGGTTCATTTTTTTTCCTCCCTCTCCACAGCTCTCCTCCCCCGTTCCTCTCTCCCTCTCTTCTGCCGGCTTCCCCTCCTCACCCCCCCCATCTCTCTCTCTCTCTCTCTCTCTCTCTCTCTCTCTCTCTCTCTCTCTCTCTCTCTCTCTCTCTCTCTCAGGTGCTCCCCCTGCTTCCTCCTTCCTCCCTTCATGATGAATGGCCGAGGAAGGGACGGCTTGTAATACGGGGATGATAATCATCTGCTGAGGATGAGTATTTTGTTTTGGGATTTACGGAGGCGAGTTTCTTCCTTTACCAACACGAGCTACGTGAGGCTTAATTTTCTCGTTAGTTAATCACGGTATCTAGTTAGTTTGTAGTTTCTTTTTTAATATGTAGTTTTCGCCTATGTCACTTTCGGGGATCATCTGGCAACAGTAGTTGATATTTATAGTCCTGCTTGTTTTAATATTTTTTGTCAGTCTTCATAGTTATTAAGGCGGACAACGCGTTTAGTGTGTGTGTGTGTGTGTGTGTGTGTGTGTGTGTGTACACCGTCAGACAAATCTGCTTGAATCACAAAAGGTATTTGCAAATATCATGGAACACACCTGTTATATGTTACTGATGTCTAAAACAATTATAATGATAACTAATAATTTGTTATAATATGGTAGTAGAGTTGCTGCTGCTACTGGGATGAAAGATAAAAGTGTGATAAGTGGTGATGGTACTGGTGGTTGTGGTGGTGGTGGCGGTAATGGTTATGGTAATTGTGATGGTATTGGCTTAGGACTTTATGTGATGGTGATACTGATGGAGTGGGGTTGGAGGTGCTGCTACTGGTGATGGTCGTGGTGGCGATGGTTGGGGTGGAGTTACTTGTTCAGGTGGTGATGGTGGTGGTGATATTATGCTAAATGAACATACGTGGAGCGAAATATAGAAAGCGTGATGAAAGTAGCGCCTAAAAATTAAAACAAAAACAAAAACATGCGTACAATGAGACAGATGAAAGTGAAAAAACAGCCCCACTGGAGTCACATAATGTAAGGACCCTCGAAAAAAAGAAGTGGGAAAAAGTGGAGATAAAAGAACGAATGACCAGACCTGACAAAAATCATGAGCGAGAGAAAGGAAAAAATGTGAGGGTGTAGTAATAAAACCATATAATAAAACAATGAAAAAAGGCTGTAAAAAGTGCAGAAGCGATAAAAATGACAGTGTAAAATGTAGTGGCAGGAGGACTGACGAGAGGCCAGGAGTCGTGGCGGGGAGGGAGGGAGGGAATGGACGAATGGTCGAGTGTGACGATGTGCCGTGATGAATATACTTGGAGTAGTTAATTGGTGTCATAGTGTTTTGCATGTATGGTAATGATTTATATTTGTATTAGTATTTGTATAATACTTATCAATACCTGCTACAAATACTGCTACGGTTACTAGTCCTACAACTGCCACTACCACTGCTACTCCCACTGCTACTACTGCTGCTACTACACTGCTGCTACTACTGTTACTACTTCTGCTGTTACCACTGCTACTACTAGTGCTACTACTACTGCTACTACTGTTATTACTGTTACTACTTCTGCTGTTACCACTGCTACTACTACTACTGCTACTACTACTACTACTACTACTACTACTACTACTACTACTACTACTACTGCTACTACTAGTGCTACTACTACTACTACTACTACTACTACTACTACTACTACTACTACTACTACTACTACTACTACTACTACTACTACTACTACTACTACTACCACCACCTCCACCACCACCACACAACCATCACCGCCACATCCACTACCTCCATAACCACCATCACCACCACCACTACCTCCACAGCCATCACCATCACCACCACAACAATCGTCACCACCACCATTGCTCACCCAGACTGCAGCACATACGATTTGATGCCTGGACTAACCCGAGAGAAAAACGCCCGCCGTGTCTACAAATAATGGTCCCGTGACGGGGCTTTAGAGAGGTAGAGGCGGGGAGCGGCGCGTGGTGCTCGCTATGAGTTTGTTAGTAAGGTGACATGGTGAATGGGACATAATACAGAGTTAATGGAATACAAAATGGAGAGAAAGCAACACACCGCAGTACTTGTGAATGATAGAGAGGGGGACTTCGGGTGATTGATACAAGAATGGACAGTAAAGGGTACTAGAATGGATAATAAAAGGTACTGGAATAGATGATAAAAGGTGCTGGAATGGATGATAAATTTCGTTCTGAGTTGATTTAGATATTAGAGAAGCGAAGAGGGGTATAGGAATATTGGTGATAATACTAAGAATTATGATACGTTTTCTGTGATAATGATAGTACTAATGATAATGTAATAAAATATGATAATAGCGATGGTAAAAATACTAAAGAACACGATACACAACGGAAAAGGAGAAAGGAAAGATAGAACCGAGGGATAGACTGAGGAAGGAGAAATTGCAGCTACTACTACTACTACTTCCACTACTACTACTACTACTACTACTACTACTACTACTAATAATAATAATAATAATAATAATAATAATAATACCGTTAGCAAGAATGGGCTTATTAATACCGTGGTGGATCAGTGGGACAGGTTTGGCAGTCACGCTGGGAGTGCCAATACGATAAACACTTCAGAAAAAAAGTTATATAAATTCACGGATACTGGGGTTAGGTAAGGTTGGGTTCACAGGAGTTGCCCTAGATAGCCTCTACTACTACTACTACTACTACTACTACTACTACTACTACTACTACTTGATACTACTACTTGATACTACCAACCTCTCTCAGACTCATTGTGTTTATGTTCTCATTATACCTGTTCTGCGACGTGAAGTATGATGATGAAAATGATAATGACAATAATAATAAAATTTATAATAATGATGATAGTAATAATTATAACAGTAATTTATAATAATAATGATAATAATAATAATAATAATAATAATAATAATAATAATAAGAATAAGAATATTGATAATAATGATGATAATAATAATAATAATAATAATAATAACAATAATAATAATAATAATAATAATAATAATAATAATAATAATAATGATACTAATGATAATAATGATGATAATAATAATGATAATAATAATGGTAATGATAATAATAATGGTAATGATAATGACAGCAATAGTAATACTGATGATGATGATGATAACAATAATAATAATAAAAACAGTGGTATTTGAAACACTGTACACTGCCACACAGTCATACATGACACAAACGTGCGACGCGGCGCCAGATGGACGAACAAATTTTCACCATTATAAAACAAATTATATTTTCGGTGGTGCGTAAAATTAATAGTATAAAAAGTCAATGTCAAAGGGGACGATCTACCAGCCAGCCAGCCACCACCACCACCATCATCAACATCACCACCACCACCACCACCATCATCAACATCATTATCACCACCACCACCACCACCACCATCAACATCATTATCACCACCACCACCACCACCATCATCAACATCATTATTACCACCACCACCACCACCACCACCATCATCGACAATATTATAACCACCACCACCACCACCATCATCAACATCACCACCACCACCACCACCACCACCATCATCAACATCATTATAACCACCACCACCACCACCACCACCACCATCATCAACATCACCACCACCACCACCATCATCGACATCATTATAACCACCACCACCACCATCATCAACATCATCACCACCACCACCACCATCATCAACATCATCACCACCACCACCACCACCACCATCATCAACATCAACACCACCACCATCATCGACATCATTATAACCACCACCACCACCACCACAATCATCAACATCATCACCACCACCACTACAACCACAATCATCAACATCATTATCACCACCACCACCACCACCACAATCATCAACATCATCATCATCACCACCACCACCACAATCATCAACATCATCATCATCACCACCACCACCACCACAATCATCAACATCATCATCACCACCACCACCACAATCATCAACATCATCACCACCACCACCACCACCACAATCATCAACATCATTATCATCACCACCACCACCACCACCACCACAATCATCAACATCATTATCATCACCACCACCACCACCACCATCATCATCGACATCATTACCACTTGCAGCATCATCACCACCACCACAGTCATCAACATCACCACCACCACCACAATCATCAACATCATTATCATCACCACCACCACCACCACCACAATCATCAACATCATTATCATCACCACCACCACCACCACAATCATCAACATCATTATCATCACCACCACCACCACCACAATCATCAACATCATTATCATCACCACCACCACCACCACAATCATCAACATCATTATCATCACCACCACCACCACCACAATCATCAACATCATTATCACCACCACCACCACAATCATCAACATCATTATCACCACCACCACCACCACCACCACAATCATCAACATCATTATCATCACCACCACCACCACCACCATCATCATCGACATCATTACCACTTGCAGCATCACCACCACCACAATCATCAACATCATTATCATCACCACCACCACCACCACCATCATCATCGACATCATTATCACTTGCAGCATCACCACCACCACCACAACCATCATCACCACCACCACCACCACCACCACCATCATCATCGACATCATTACCACTTGCAGCATCACCACCACCACCACAATCATCAACATCATCACCACCACCACCACCACCACCACCACCACCATCATCATCGACATCATTACCACTTGCAGCATCACCACCACCACCACAATCATCAACATCATTATCACTTGCAGCATCACCACCACCACCACCACCACAATCATCAACATCATTATCACTTGCAGCATCACCACCACCACCACCACCACCACAATCATCGACATCATTATCACTTGCAGCATCACCACCACCACCACCACCACAATCATCGACATCATTATCACTTGCAGCATCACCACCACCACCACAATCATCAACATCATTATCATCACCACCACCACCACCACAATCATCAACATCATTATCACCACCACCACCACCACCACAATCATCATCATCACCACCACCACCACCACCACAATCATCGACATCATTACCACTTGCAGCATCATCACCACCACCACCACCACAATCATCAACATCATCACCACCACCACCACCACCACAATCATCAACATCATTATCACCACCACCACCACCACCACCACAATCATCAACATCATTATCATCACCACCACCACCACCACCACCACAATCATCAACATCATTATCACCACCACCACCACCACCACAATCATCGACATCATTACCACTTGCAGCATCACCACCACCAGACCCACCGTCACCTTTATCGTCATCATAACTTATTCTTAACTACGTTTCGATTATCATTTTCTTCTACTCTTTCACTCTCTCTTTTGATCATCGGGATTTTTTTCGATCACATTCACATTTTTCAACTCCCTCATGTCATTATTTCCCCTTTCCTTCACCTCCTCCTCTTTTCACCGTCCGTTCACCTTTTTCTTCTCTTTAATTATTTCGCTCTCCTTATCGTCGTATTTTTATCTTTCCCACACTTTCTACCTCCTGATTCATGCCTTTATGCCTCACTTCCTCACCTCCTCTTTTTTACCTTTCCATTCACCTTTTACTATTTTTACTCTTATTTTCCCTTTGGGCATAAGTATTTTTTCTTGCCCACTTTTCACCTCTTCAATCATGGCATCAATCCTCTTTACTTCCTCCTACAACATTTTTCTTACTTCCCATTTCCTTTACCTCCTCCTTCCTACCTTTCGATTCATCTTTTTCTCTTTTACTCCTTCCTTCCTTCCTTTTGATCATCGTATTTTTTTCCCGTCACACACCCTCCTTCCACCTCCTTCGTATTTGTCATTATTTCCCATTCCATCTACCTCCTCCTCCTCCTCTTGCCTTTCCATAGGATAACGAGAGAGGTGGTGAGAAAAGAAAGGGTGAAAGTAAGGGTTAGGGGCAGGTCTGTCTGAATGAGGAATGCAGCGCCCTCAACCTCCCCGAGCTGTCTTTTCCCCGCTTCCTCTTTTTCTTCTGTCCATGCTTCTTTCTTTGGGTAACCGGGGGATTAATCCCCCCAGGGGCCCTGCGTCCCTGCCTTATGGCAAGCAGTCAGGCCAGCCCCTGATCTGGGCTGGCTGGGGGAAGGGTTTGGACCCTCTCCTCCACAAAAAAACTTACCCTCAGCCAAAAACTAATTAAAAAGTAGAGGTCGTGGTGGTGGTTGTGGTGTTAGAGACGTTCTGGAGTGTTATTGAGTGTTGTTCTTCGTTTTTTTTTTGTTTTTTTTGTTTGCTTTTAGTTTGTTTCTCCTTTGTTTCTGGTATATTTCTTGTTTGTTTCTCGTTTCTCTCAGGTTTGTTTGTTGTTTGTCTCGTGTTTGTTTCCGGCTTGCTTTTTGTTTGATTCTGGTTTCTTTCTTGTTTCGTTCGTGTTTTGATACATTTTTGCATAAGTAATTTTTGGTCTTTTGGGTTAAGATTCGTTTTAGCAACGTGCCAGTATTTCATTACCTACCTTATGAAACATCACTAGCTCTTCATATATCTTTTCTACAAACGTTCAACAATCATGGAAACGCTTTCAAAATCCACTTCAAGGACTTTTTTTTTTATTGCTGAAAATAGGGGATAATATTCACGAAATCGTAGCCTCCTCTGGCGGCGGCCGCGGCGGCGGTCCAGCGGTGTTGAGAGAAATACCTCCTCGCAGAAAGAAGACGCATATCTGGGGGGGGGGGGGTCCAGGGGACCCCCCTGGTTAGAAGGGGGGCGATGGGGGCGAAGCCCCCCCGATGGATGTCAGGTCGTAAGTGCGGTTGCAGTAGTTTAAATATGCTCCCGCACCCAAAACCCCTGATTTCTCACGGGTCCCCCAAGTTGAACCTCACTGCGAGCTATTTTGCGGCTGCGGCGGCGGGCCCACAAAAGGCAAGTCAATCTTTTAGTCATTTCCGGAGAAAAATACTGCCTCCATGATAAACAGCATTATATTTTGTCCAAAAATAAGCAGTCAGCATTTCGAAATTAGTAACATCATTAAACGAATCTTTACCGTCATTTATTTTTTACATTCTTTAGAAATATCAGTGCTTAGTTGAGTTTTTTTTTCGTTTATTAGTTCAGTTTTATGTCAAGTACACGTTTTATCTTCCTTCATCATCTTTTATTGTGTTTTGCTTTTGTAGTTTTATTTCGTAATGAGTTTTTTTCCCTTGGATCTCGTGCTGTTTTTTTGTTTCGAGTATTCCAGATTTTTTATCCAGTTTTCAAAGTAAGTGTTTCATCATTTCCGAGTTTTTGTTCTTTTTCACCAAAGTCTTCAGTGATTGATATATTTTTAATCCCCTCATTATTTTCTGCTTCAGTAATCTATTTTTTTCCAATATTTAAACTTTTCTTTTTTTTCTTCTTTTCTTTCCTTCTTTCTCTTCCTTTTCTGTGTCCATCTGTATTTCTCTTTCTCTTTCTTTTCTTCCGCTTTCTCTCATTTCAGTGGATCTTTCGGTGTACCACCTTGCACATATTTCCCCTGACACGTGAGTTCCCGCCCTGTTCCCGTAGCTCAAATATTCCTGCGGGTATTCCAGGACTCCACTTTGCTGCAGGATTCCTGTTGGGGTTCTGAAACTCCTGCAGGATATCTCGAATGACCGCTTTTATTACCTCGTTCTCCTTCTTTCCTTCTCTTCTCCCCGCCCTCCTTCTCTTCACCCTTTTCTCTTTCTCTTCGTCATTGTTTTTTCATTGTTTTCGTTTCCTTTTTTCATTCGATTTCCTTTCTTTTCATATTTTTTTTCACTTCGTTCTCGTTTGTTTCGTTTTTTTTTCATTTCGTTTTGTTCTCCAATTTTCTTCAAGAGCTGTTCTCCTTAATAATCATCATTCAATTTTCTTTCATCTTTTTTTTTTTTTACTTTTTCTCTTCACGGGCCTTTTTCTTTCCTTCATTTCTTTTGTTTTCTCTTTTTTCTTGTTTTTCTTAGGTTTCTTTCCACCATTTTCTTAATTTTCTTTTAGCTGGTTCGTTCTTTTCCACTTTTTCTCGCTTGCTTTTTTTTTTACTTTTTCCTCATTTTGTATTCCTCTGTAATTAGTTTTTCTCCTTTCCAGCCTTTCGTTTATCATTTCTTCTTCGCTTCCTCTCCTTTTTCTCCTCCTCAACCTTTTTTTCTTTTTTCATCCTTTCACTTTTTCTTTCCATTATCATTCAGTTTTCTTTTCCATTTTTCTCTATGAATCATTTCTCTTCCCTCCATTTCTCCTCAGCGATCATCTTTCCTTTTCTCAGTTTTCGCACTTTACTTTTCGGTCTTTGCATGTTTCCCTCTCTTCCTTCTCTCCCTCCCTCTCTTCCAATATTTAACTTAACCCTTTCCTACCTCTCACCCTCCTCCCTTCCTTCCTTCCATCCCTCCTTCCTTCCTTCCTTCCTTCCTTGGATTTCTTTGCATTCTTTTTTTCTACCTCTTCTTTATCTAATATATTTTTTTCAGTTATTTGCATAAATTATCACTATATATTTCTTTATATTTATATATCTATCTTTGTATCTATCTATCTGTCTATCTACATATCACTCTATCTATCTATCTTATTACAGGCTTATCTTTTTTCCTCTCATCATAATATATCTTCAGTAATTTTTCCTCCTTACTCTCTCCTCCACACACGTGTTTTTATCGTCCCTCCCTGCTTTCCTCCATCCCTCTCCAATATAGCTGTTTTTCTCTCCATTTTTCGTGGCCTGGCACCGACACTATCTCCTCCTCACTCACCCTGCTTTCCTCTTCCTCCTCCTCTGTCCTCTCTTACTTTTGATACTTCGCCTTTCTCACTTCTTTTCATCCTTCATTTCCCTGCAACTTCTCCATTACATGATTTCCTTCTTCATTTCCTCCTCTTCTTCTCTCCCCTCTCCCTTTTCTTCACTTTCTGTACGCCCCTCCCTCTGTTCATCTCATCCTTTATTTTCCCTACAACTCTCCCTTTCTTCCCTCCTTTTTCTCCCTCCTTCCCTTCCCTTTTTCTCCACTTTACATATTCTCCCTTTCGTCCTTCCTATATTTCTCCGTTTCTCTCCAACTCTCCCTTCAACAGAACCTCTCCCTCTTTCCCTCTCATTCCTTCTCCCTCCTTCTTCCCTCTGCATCCTTGACCTCTCCTCCTTTCCTCACCTTTCTCCCTACTCTTCCTCCTCCCTCTTCCTCCTCCTCCTCCACACCCAAGATAAACATACCTCTCTTCCCGTCTCCTTCCCCCCTTCCCGCCCTCTCTTCCCCCTTGCATAATCCTCCCATTCATTCCTCACGCAGGTAATCTCCCATTTCTTAAGACTAATGTTGCTACTAATTACGCCAGGTGAGCTTCCTTTGAGCCCCATCCGCCCCTCTCCCATGCTTACCTGCCTGACCCTCCCGTCCCTTCCTTCCTCTCCTTTCCTTCCCTTCCCTTCCCATCCTCACCTGGTGGCCCCCACTCCTCTGCTCTTCCCTTCCCTTCCCTTCCCTTCCCTTCCCTTCCCTTATCTTCCCCTCCCTTCCCTTCCTTTCCCTTCCCTTAATTTCCTTTTATTTCCCTTCTCTTCCCTTCCCTTCCATTCCATTCCATTATGTTCCGTTCCCTTTCCTTCCCCACTTGCCTACCTCCCCTCCCATCCCATCCCTTCCCTTCTTGCTTTCTCTTCTTACCTGTCCCCTTTCTCCTTTTCCCCAAACTGATCTCCTTGTAACCCCTTCCTCCCTTCACCTTCCTCCTCATTCTGGTCTGGCTGTTCCCTCATCCCCTTCCCCCTCTCCCACCTTTCCATCCTTACGTAGTGACCCCCTCTCCTCCCCTTCAATTCCCTTCCATCTTTATATCTTTTCCCTCTTCCCCCTACTGACCTACCTCTGCCTCCCTTCCTCCCCTCACCTCCTTCCCCATCCTTACATCCCCTTCCCTATCCTTATTAAGCTACTCCCTTCCCCATCTTTCTCCTACCCCTTTTTTTAACTTTCCTTCCCTCCCCTTCTCTCTCCCTCTCTATAGCTACCTACACCTTCTGGTCCCTTTCCCTCCCTTTTTCCACCCCATTTTTTATACCTACCTCCCTTGCACTTCTCCCCTCCTTCCCTTCCCTACATGCCGCTCTCTTTTTACACCCAATTCTTTATCCTTTCCTCCTCTCCCCTTCTCTCTGCCTTCCCATAACACCCTACACCCTCAGGTCCCGTCCCATAACATCCTACACCCTCAGGTCCCGTCCCATAACATCCTACACCCTCGGGTCCCGTCCCATAACATCCTACACCCTCAGGTCCCGTCCCATAACATCCTACACCCTCGGGTCCCGTCCCATAACATCCTACACCCTCAGGTCCCGTCCCATAACATCCTACACCCTCGGGTCCCGTCCCATAACATCCTACACCCTCGGGTCCCGTCCCATAACATCCTACACCCTCAGGTCCCGTCCCATAACATCCTACACCCTCAGGTCCCGTCCCATAACATCCTACACCCTCAGGTCCCGTCCCATAACATCCTACACCCTCAGGTCCCGTCCCATAACATCCTACACACTCGGGTCCCGTCCCATAACATCCTACACCCTCAGGTCCCGTCCCATAACATCCTACACCCTCGGGTCCCGTCCCATAACATCCTACACCCTCAGGTCCCGTCCCATAACATCCTATACCCTCAGGTCCCCTCCCATAACATCCTACACCCTCGGGTCCCGTCCCATAACATCCTACACTCTCAGGTCCCGTCCCATAACATCCTACACCCTCGGGTCCCGTCCCATAACATCCTACACCCTCAGGTCCCGTCCCATAACAATCCACCCTCGGGTCCCGTCCCATAACATCCCTACACCCTCTGGTCCCGTCCCATATCATCCGAACCCCTCAGGTCCCGTCCCATAACATCCTACACCCTCAGGTCCCGTCCCATAACATCCTACACCCTCGGGTCCCGTCCCATAACATCCTACACCCTCAGGTCCCGTCCCATAACATCCTACACCCTCAGGTCCCGTCCCATAACATCCTACACCCTCAGGTCCCGTCCCATAACATCCTACACCCTCAGGTCCCGTCCCATAACATCCTACACCCTCGGGTCCCGTCCCATAACATCCTACACCCTCGGGTCCCGTCCCCTCCCTTTTCCACTTCGTGTTATCTTTACTTCTGTCTGCCTGTGTGTCTCTATGTATACATGCGTATTTATGTGTGTCTGTGTCTGTATGTATGTGTGTCACTCTCTGTGTGTGTGTGTGTGTGTGTGTGTGTGTGTGTGTGTGTGTGTGTGTGTGTGTGTATGTATGTATCTCTCTCTCTCTCTCTCTCTCTCTCTCTCTCTCTCTCTCTCTCTCTCTCTCTCTCTCTCTCTCTCTCTCTCTCTCTCTCTCTCTCTCTCTCTCTCTCTCTCTCTCTCTCTCTCTCTCTCTCTCTCTCTCTCTCTCTCTCTCTCTCTCTCTCTCTCTCTCTCTCTCTCTCTCTCTCTCTCTCTCTCTCTCTCTCTCTCTCTCTCTCTCTCAAGCGCGCGCGCATATATACAAAGGCTTTTTTATTCTCCTTCGTTTCAAGAGAGTTGATTTATTTGTTTAAGTATTTTTCCCTCTGTCTTTACTCGGTTTCCGGGAATAATGCGTCTTTTTCCCATTTCTTTGCATGTTTTAGCACTTTTTTAGTTCTTGCCTGAGATAACACTTGTTATAATATTCTACGTATTAAGTTCTTTCGTTGTATATTCATTTTGCATGTTCTTTTCTTTTTTATTACTAGGACGCTCACGTTAGTTTTGTTTTTTACACGTTGCACCGTTTATTCATACATTTTTGTTTTCCACCTTTTAATCACACTCTTTACATTTTCACCTTTTGTCCGGACTTCTGTTTCACCGCTTTTATTCATACTTTTTGCATTTAGCTTTTCTGTTCATACTCTTTTACATTTTATCCCTTTTATTCCTATTTCTACATCTTACCTGCCCGGCCTCGGTTACCTGAGGAGTACAATACAGGCAGACTTCGTGCTCTAATTAATTCTTCCTCACGCCAAAGGTAAGCATATATTTTTTTTCTGACTTTCGTACCATATTTAGTTTTGTCCGTAGCGATCTCTGTTCCGTTTTTCTTTTTCTTCCTCCGTGCAGCGCCGAGTGCCAGTGTTTTCCTCGTGTGTGACTCGTGCTGCTTGTTTGGTTTGTCTCAACTTTTCCGTGTGTAAGTCTGCGGATGTGTGTTTTAATTTTTAGACTTTACCTTAATATGTTGCAGCTGGGACGAGTTTATGTGCGTTGTCTTTTTTTGTCTTACATGTGTGTGTGTGTGTGTGTGTGTGTGTGTGTGTGTGTTCATATATCGCTATCATATGTTTTATGTTTGCATATATGCTGTATTTTCGTGGGCGTTTTCTGTTAACTAGAACTGTTGCTTTTTGGTTGTTTTGTGTATATTTTGATGTCTTATTTTGTGTTTTTATTTGAGTTTCTCTCTGATTTTTGGTGTTTTTGTCCCCCTCTGTAGTTTTTTTTCTTAACAAGGAACCAAAACCACCGGAATTGTGCAAGATTTTATCGTGGGTACTTTTTCGTCAACTTGAGTCTTATCATTGCAAAAGTACAACTTTAAAGCAAGCGTGTGTAGGCGAGATAACATTAAATATTCAGAAAGTTCTCCACCAAAGATTTTAATTGCATTTTTTCATTTACAGGAGAAAGGTGGGTTTTGTGTGCCTTCATGTCGCCGCGTCATGTAAGTGTTGAAGTGTGTGTGTGTGTGTGTGTGTGTGTGTGTGTGTGTGTGTGTGTGTGTGTGTGTGTGTGTGTCCGCGTGCGCTCACCACATATCCACCTCCTTTTCCTCTTTCCTCACCTCCTTCACCACCACCATCACCATCACCCAACCGCCACATCCATCTCTCCTTCCACTTTTTCCACTACCTACACTTCCTCCTCCACCACAACCCTGCCGCTACCGTCACCTCTTCCTCCATTTCTTCCACCACCTCCACCTTTTCCTCCACTTCAACCACCAACACAGCACCTTTGTCTCTTTTCTTCCACTTCCTTTATCACATCCATCTATCTTTCCACCTTCATTTCTTTCTCCACTCCCTCCACCACCATTCTTCCTCCCTCTTTCTTCCACCTCCTCATCCGGCACACACTCGCCACGCAGTCACCAAGCAGAGAGACGGGTGACGAGTGTATCAGATGGGTGAGAAGGTTGATGACAAGTAGGTGTGAAGTGGATGGCGAAGAGACGTAGTAGGATGTAAGTGCTTTGTGGGTGGATGAATGTTAGTGAGTGAGATTGTTGAGGTTAGTGGGAAGTCGGGGGTTGGGCTAGATGGGTGAGGAAATGAGTTGATGGGTGAGAAAAGACAGGCATATAGGGTGTTGGGAGTCGGAGAGGAGGTTGGAGGGTGGTGGGGGTCCTGTAATCGTGGGAGCTATTCCTCTTCATTAAGTTCTTCATAATTAAGTGTGGAAGCAATTACTTTAGGCCTGTGCTGAGAGAGAGAGAGAGAGAGAGAGAGAGAGAGAGAGAGTTATCCTCCATCAGAAAAAAAAAAAAAAATATAAAGCTTCCAAGACACCGTTTTCTTCCATCTATTTACACACGAAAAAAAAAACCGAGATGCGTTTCTGAAGGGGTGACTGAAGTGGTCTCCGGGGCACACTTCACGTCGTCCGCTTCACTGCTGCATAATCCATTTCCATTAGACATTCCCATCCACCTTAACTTACGTAAGTGCGTGAGAAAATTAAATTGCCTGAAGCCGTACATTTCATTGTTGAAGTGTGTTGTTACTTCTTAGGGAGGCGGTGAGAAAGGGAGGGAGAGGAGGAGGAGGAGGAAGGTGGAGAAGGGAGGAGCTATGTAGGAGGGTGATGAGGTGTGTGGTGAGGGACAAGAAAAATATGTAAAGTGGAAGAAAGAGAAATAAAAGGTGATGAAAAAGGGCGTGAATTAGAATGATAATATTCAAAGATTTAGGTAAGAGGAGGAATAGGAGGAGGAGGTATGAGACAAGAGGAGTTAGAGAAAGAAAAAGCAAAGAGTTCAACAGGAAAAGTAAAGCGGAAGGAGGAGGAGGAGGAGGACTGAGAAGCAGGAGAAGCAGGGAGAGGTGATAGATACCTTGAAAAGTGAGATAAGTTGAGGAGGAGGAGGAGGAGGAGGAGGATGTATAGATGAAGGAGGAAGAGTAGGAGGAGGAGGCTGGAGGTGACAAGTGGCTTCATCGGGAAGAGTGGCGTGAAGCAAGGCCGTCTGGAAGGGCCACGCGAGAAGGGGCAGGAAGACGTAGCAATATAGGTCAAGGTGTGGCGGTCAGGCCGTGGCGGCGACGACCTTACTGACTGACTGACTGACTGACTATGGTATTTTCGTACTTACAGACTGACTGATCGACGGACTGATTGACTGACTGAGACTGTTTGGCTAACTACTTGACTAGCTAGCTGATAGACACTAGTTTACTTACTGACTGACTAATTGGCCGATGATGCCGGCGACGAGCTCACTCACTAACTGATTTGTTGGCTAACTGACGGAGTGACTGAGTGATTGGCTGGTTGACTAATTGCCTAGTTAAGTGTTAAGTTACTGGCTTACAGACTGACTGCCTGAATGATTGACTGACTGATTGGCTAATTTACTCGCCTACTGATTTACTGACTGTCTGCCAGCATGTTGGTTTGTTGGTCAGTGGTGGTGATAAGAATAATGATAATATTAATGATAATAATAATAATAATAATAATAATAATAATAATGTAATAATAATAATAATTAATTGTGTGTGTGTTAATATTAATGTGTGTGTGTGTGTGTGTGTGTGTGTGTGTTATCATTGCAGAATAATGTGGAGAGAGAGCGCGCATACAACAGGCACTGGGAAAACACAATAAAAAGGCCTCGCCGAAATACAAGGACCCAAAAGCCTTCTGGCAGGGAATAAAACGCCTGCAGGGCAACACACACCACCGCCCCATACACCTAGAAGAGGGAGGTCAAATACAGGATGACGAGGTATTGCCCAAGAGTTCAGTGAAACCTGGAAGTCAGTGTTCACAATAAGACCTGAAGACAACGCTCATTATGATTAAGACAATGAACGGGAAGTAAAGGCATGGCTCCAACAGGACCCAACAAGAACCAGGCCACACCATACGATTGATCTGCAACGCCTAACACAGGCCCATCTGTTGACTATGGAAATAGGCACAGGCGAGCTCCGATCAGCTATAAACAAAACGAAAAACACGTCGCCGGAGAGGCAAAATAGATAAACAACAAATCAGCATGTTACCCCCGAGAATGGCGTACCTACTCACCATATATAATGCGATGTTAACAACAGGTTACTTCACTCAACGATACAAAGTCGCCACTCTCACCATGATACCAAAACAACGCAAACCATCCACGGATCCAGAACTACAGACCCATCTCACTCCTAGAAGTCCCTGGAAAAATCTTTGAAAGAATAATCAACTTACGACTCAGATGTCACCTGGAGGAAAACAACCTTTATAACCCGTCACAGTATGGCTTCAGGGCAGGGAGGAGCACTACGTCAGCTATCTCCATCGCCAGCGAAAAGGTAGCACTCACTAAAGGACAAGGACTAAACTGCACTATTATCCAACGCGACATCAGCAAAGCGTTCGATAAAGTCTGGCTACAGGGCCTGCAATACAAAATACTTCAACTCGGACTGCCAGAGCTAACCGAAAAACTGTTATGTAGCTTCCTTGATCAGCGCTCAGCTTCCATTCGAGTTAAGTCAGCAATATCCTCCCCGTTCCCCCTGCACAGCGGCGTGCCACAGGGCAGCGTGTTATCACCAACGCTCTTCATCACCTACACCTCTGACATGCCCCGGTCTGATAACAGAAGCTGTATGGATATATATTATGCTGACGACGCGACACAAATAGTGACCTCCAACGGTACCCTAGACCACCATGACGCCCTGATCGTGCGGGAGGCGAACAGACTCAACACATTTGAAAAAAAATGGAAGATCAAAACATACATAGACAAGTTCGCTGTGGTCGCACTCGGCAGGAAAAAATTAAATGACATACAAATACAGGGCAACACCATCTCCCACCAAAAACAATGCCAGATATTAGGCCACACAGTGACATCCACCGGCCTGATCGTTAAACACGTCAACGACAAAACCATGAAAGTTAAAACAGCCCTCACATCACTAAACAGATTCTGGCATTTCACAGAGCGGCTCAAACTGGATCTGGTAAAGACTAAGATACTTCCTATACTAGACTACTCACCACCCCGACACATGGCTTCCCACCAAGATGTTACAGCTTCAGGGGCTGCAGGACAAAGCGCTGAGATTTGCCACCGGACAGAAATACCGTACACGGAAAACACAGCAGCACAACACCGCAGACTCGGTACAACTAGTCAGCACAAGGCTACAGGAGGCGGCCGGAAGATATGGGAGAAGCTAGACCAGCAAGACGACGTGAACTACACCCGTCAAGGAAGCTTGACAGCACGAACAGGTCCATCCTTGGTTTCCGCGCAGCTTGAAGTCACTACGAGAGCAACCGCCCACATCACTTCACACAAGTGACGCCATAAGCAACAGCTCTCTACACACAAACAATCCAAACACAAACCCCAGCACGCCGGGGTATAATACAAATAAGGGGCCCGATAAACAATAACTACACCAGAACAACTAACGAACCTACACCATACAACTGTACACTCCTACTGTCTTTCCTATTCCCCACCTGTACCTCACCACTAACCCACTTCCTCTTCGTACTATACCCTTGATTAAAAAAAAAAAAAAAAAAAAAAAAAGAGAGGGGTCGCATCTCTTTGACCTCTGTGACGCCGGCTGCTGCAGGTCAAAGGTCAAACGCTTCGTTGTCGTGCGTATTGATTTTATCATTTCTTCCCTTTCCTCTTATTATTAATATTATTGTCATTTTTATATTATAATTATTGTTTATTATTATTATTATTATTATTATTATTATTATTATTATTATTATTATTATTATTATTATTATTATTATTATTATTTTTATTATTATTATTATTATTATTATTATTATTATTATTATTATTATTATTATTATTATTATTATTATTATTATTATTATTATTATTATTATTATTATTATTATTATTATTATTATTATTATTATTATTATTATTATTATTATTATTATTATTATTATTATTATTATTATTATTATTATTATTATTATTATTATTATTATTATTATTATTATTATTATTATTATTATTGTTATTATTAGTATTAATTGTATTGTTATTATATGTTATCTTTTCTTACATTGCTGTTGGTGTTCCTGCTCTGGTATTTGTTTCATCTATAATCATTGCCATGTTTGTTACTTGCCATTACAATATTGAAGTTTTTTTTATCACTATTATGATATTAAAAGTTCTCTTTATATTACTCCCAGATCAGTGCTTATCCCTTTTTTTGAGCTGCTTTGTTAACTGTACAAAAACATGATTATTTTTCTTTAACTATCACATTTTTTTTTATCTATTTCCAAGTTTTATTTGCGCTATTACCTTATTTCTGTAATCTTTATCGCCGTTATTTACATGTTTTCAGTTTATTTCGTCGGTATTTAAAGCAGGGGTGAAGACTTAAAGGAAATAACAGAAAATGGTAAAGGAAGAGGAACAAAATAAAGGGTAGGAAATATAAAGGATACAGGGAGGGTCAAAGCGCAGTTAAAGGGTATGCTCCCATTATGTACAGATGTTCCATTATGTAATAAATAATTAGTAACCAGAAAAAAATAATTATCTTGAGCTTCACCTTCGTCATTCACCATCACCTTCATCACTAGTCCCCGTGATTGTACGTCGGTTATCACCATCCTTCCCACTCCCTGCTAACTGGCTCAACACAAAGGTACGCAACACACCTGTGGAGGGGACAGGCGCCAGGGTGACTGAAGGGCGTCAGGTACACCTTTCTTTCCTCTCCTTGATCCTTCCCTCCTACTCCTGCTTCCTTTCTGTATTTTTCCTCCTAATCCGTCCCTGATTCTTCTCTTTCATCCCTCCATGGTTTCCCCTTACCTTGTTTTCTTCATTTTCTATATTTCTTTCTGCTGCTTCTTCATTCCTTCTTTCCTCCTCTCTCCCTTATTCTTCCTTCAATATCTCCTTTCTCTCTTTATCTTTCCCTACTTCTTTCATGCGCTCACCTATTCTGTCTTCTTCATTATCTACCCTTCCCTTTACCTCCCCCTATTTCTTTTCTTCCGTACGCTTTCTTCTCTCCTCTCTCCCGCATTGTTTCTTCGTTATCCCCTTCTTTATATTTCCTGTCTGGTGCTCCTCGTTATTAAGTTTTGTTTTCTTTTTTTGTTTCCCGCTCCTCGCCGATCAGCCTTCCCTCCCTTCCTTTCTTCCATTTTTTCCTTTCTTCTTACCTTCTTTATCTTCTATTTTAACGCATATTTCCTTGCTTTCCTGCCTGTTATTCCTTTTTCTACACTTATCCTTTTTCCTTCTTCATCTTCTCTTCTAATGGTTAACCTGTTTACCTGTTGCTTCACCTGTGTGTTTAGCCAATTATCCACCTGTTGGTGTGTTTTGTTTTTAGCTTTTGTGTGTTATTTTTTTAATGTTATGTTTGTGTTTGTATTTGTATGGTATTTTTGTGCTTTCTACTTTATGTATATCTTGTATCTACTGAAGGTTTTTTGGTGTGTTTTGTGTATATAGTTTATTTAATTATAAGTACTCTTTTCATCTATTTACGTAATATGTATTTTTAGTCTTTCATGTACGTCTATGTCTATATATATATATATATATATATATATATATATCTATATATATATATATCTATATATATATATATATATATATATATATATATATATATATATATATATATAAATAAATAAATAAATCTATCTATATATCTATCTCTCTCTATATCTATCTATCTATCTATCTATCTATCTATATCTATCTATCTATCTATCTATCTATCTATCTATCTATCTATATATATATATATATATATATATATATATATATATCTATATATATATATATATATATATATATATATATATATATCTATCTATCTATCTATCTATCTATCTCTCTCTCTCTCTCTCTCTCTCTCTCTCTCTCTCTCTCTCTCTCTCTCTCTCTCTCTCTCTCTCTCTCTCTCTCTCTCTCTCTCTCTCTCTCTCTCTCTCTCAATATATCTCTCTATATATATATATATATATATATATATATATATATATATATATATATATATATATATATATATATATATATCTTTTGGGTCTTTTTATTATGGTTTATATATATTTAATTTTATATTTATTATTTTTTTAGATAAGCCTTGGGGATTTACGTACATTTTTTGAAGTTAGTATTGAGCTTGTTAACCCGTCCGCTGCGATTGGCACGGATTTGGCCTTCCCTGGTAGCCTGGTAACATTATACTGCCAGGTCTTTCTCTGCCTCTGTGGTGGATAGTAGAGTGTTTCCCATGTGGTATTGGTGTGCTGGATATCCCCTCCCATGGTGCAGGACTTTACATTTCTTCATTGAATTGTAACAGCCACTTTTTGCTCCATTCCAGTAGCTTGGTGAGGTCTAACTGTAGAAAATCCGCATTTAAGGGGTTAATTAATATGGTAAGAAATCAACGTTGGGAAAATATGAGAACATAGATAGACACGCTCATAGACAGGTAGAAAAAGGGAACAAATGAGGGCTTAGAAAAGGAGAGAAGTTAAATTATTTTATGTATTCTTCGTCGCATATGGATGAGAAACACTTGTAAGAGAATGGGAAAGAAGAGCTTTAGGGGTCTGGGAAAACGAAAGAATGGAAGGTTGATAAAAATTGGCAAGCGAATGGATTATAAACTTATAAAAGAAAACTAATGACTTTTTTGTGGCTAAATATGCGAGTAAATTGAGAAAAGTGTAAAGATAGATTGTGCTTTTTTTTCTAAAGTATTAGAAAAAGATAAGAAACCTCGAAGTGGAAAAAACGATGAATAATAAAAAAAGAAGGATAATAATGGCTGCCTTTCGTTGATGAGAACACAAAGAAACAAAAAATATGAAGAGAGACTCTGGAGAAATAAATAACAGAGAAAGGATTAGACAAAAAGACCAAAGTAAGATGTCTTTAGTTATTTCGGAAACAAGTGAACAGAGAGATGAACACAAAGATGAAAGGAAGGAGTAAAGAAATAGAGAGCGGAGAAAAAGTGTAAAGAAAAGAGGAAGTAGTGGAGATAAAAGAGGAACAGAGGATGCCTTGGGTCGCCTCGTACTCGGGCCATTACAGAGGAGGTGTGAGGACTAAGAGTCGGCGATGAGGCGCGGGGAGAATGCGGGCGAAGAAGGGAAGAAGAGAGCGTAATGGATATAAGTGGAAAAAAGGGTAGAGCAGAAAAACGATGGAGAAAAAGAAGATGTATGCAGGTAATGTTGAAAACGGTGAAGAAATGCAACGAGGGAGAAACAATAAAGAAAACCGATACAAGAAAAGATGATGCTTGTTGTTACTGAGAGAGGATGAAAAGTTAGAGGAAAAGGAAGTAAAAAGAGGACAAAGTAAGAGGAAAGGGAAAATAGGAAGAAAAGGAAGATATAAGAGGAAAAGGAAATAAGAGGAAAGGAAAGTAAGAAGAAAAGGAAGTAAGAAGGAAAGGAAAGTAAGAGGAATAGGAACGTGAGAGAAAAAGGAAAGCAAAAGGAAAAGAAAGTAAGAAGAAAAGGAAAGTGAGAGGGATAAGAAAGAAGTAAAACAAAATAAGAGGAAAATGGAAGCAAGAGGGAAAGGAAAGAAATAATGAAGAATAAGCAAGAGTAAAGAAAGATTACCACCTTCACACACCTGCCTGACACAACGAGGTGCAGGAGGAAGAGGAGGGAGAGGGAAAGAATTAAAAGATCAAACACCTTTTTTTTACAACGTTGGTATTAAACATGAACATTACTTTTTTCATTCATTCTTTTATTTTTATGGAGCACAACGTTGGCGGGGATTTATTGTATTGTTTTATTTGAATTGAACTTTTATTCCGTCTCTTGACCAAGTCAACTACCTATCAATTTTTCTCTTTTCCATCTATCCAGCTTTGTTTTAGGCTTGGTAACGGTGATGGAGGAGGAGGCGGAGGAGAATGGGGATGGGGATGGATTTTAAGGGTGAATGGTGATGGTTATGTTGGTGGTGTCAGTGTGCGTAGAGTGCTTGTAGGGATGAGTGTGGTGAGTGAAAATGGTGATGATGGTGTTAAATGAAGGTGATTGCAATATTAATTAAACTAAATGTTGGGTGAAAAATACAGCAGGGAGGATGATGGAGAAAGGATGATGTTGATAGCCGAAGGGATGTTTAGAGAGGAATGTGGTCGTTGTTTTGATAGTGATGATGAAAACTTTAATACCTAACTCGAACACTGGGATAGGCTGTTTATTCCATTACCTCATCTGCAACCTTTCCCAGCATCATTTTCTTGCCAGTAACACCTTTCGATAACTCTGTGCTTTCCCAAACTTAAATGTTGAACTTGTTTTATTTCCTCCATGACCACACTCCATCCCATTACTACCTTTTTTTCTAAGCTTAAGCGTTGTAATAAGACCTTTTCCCACCACCACAGACTCGCCTTCTACCATCTTAACACATGTAATCTCTCTTGCTTGAAGGTTCCCACAAGTATAATTTTCTCGCCGTCAACGTCACGCCCACGACTAACTTGATTCTATTCCCCTGATGAACGGTGATATAGATTTGTTTTTCTCCTCCTCCTCCTCCTACTACTTGTTCCCCTTTATTCCATCTCCTCCTCCTCCTCCTCCTCCTCCTCTATTTCATTCCTCCTGTTTTCTTCCCTGATTATTCCATGACATCTCTTACGTTTCGTCTTATCCTCTCTTTATTTCATATATATATATATATATATATATATATATATATATATATATATATATATATATATATATATATATATATATATATATATATATATATATATATATATATATATATATATATATATATATATATATATATATATATATATATATATATATATATATATATATATATATATATATATATATATATATATATATATATATATATATATATATCTACCACACTACCAACAGTCAACCAGATAGTCTCCGCCTTCAGCCAGCTTTCTCCTCCTCCTCTAACAACCCTCACCATATACACGTGCAGCTCTCCTCGCCTAATCTCCCGCTAATCTCCATAACTTCAGTCCGACCAATTTCCCACCGCTAGTCTCCCACTCTTGCTCCCCGCCACTACTGTCCTTCCTCCCCCATTCCTTTACCCTCCCCATTCCTTCCCTTGCTTCTCCTTCCTTTCCTTCCCCTCCTCTCCCCGTTACCTTCCCCCCACTGCAGCCAAACTTAACCTAACACAATATACCTCCATCTCCAACTTCACTCCATTCACAATTACAACAACAGACTCCATTTAAAGTCTCTCTCTCTCTCTCTCTCTCTCTCTCTCTCTCTCTCTCTCTCTCTCTCTCTCTCTCTCTCTCTCTCTCTCTCTCTCTCTCTCTCTCTCTCTCTCTCTCTCTCTCTCTCTCTCTCTCTCTCTCTCTCTCTCTCTCTCTCTCTCTCTCTCTCTCTCTCTCTCTCTCTCTCTCTATCTCTCTCTCTCTCTCTCTCTCTCTCTCTCTCTCTCTCTCTCTCTCTCTCTCTCTCTCTCTCTCTCTCTCTCTCTCTCTCTCTCCCCCTCTCTGCTGGAATAATCTACAAGACCCAAATTATTATCGGACTCAGCCATTTAACGTGTGTGTGTGTGTGTGTGAGTGTGTGTGTGTGTGTGTGTGTGTGTGTGTGTTGCTGCCATGACCCACCAGTTGATTAGCACTATGAAAGATGTATGTTGTGTGGTTGAGAGAGAGAGAGAGAGAGAGAGAAGAGAGAGAGAGAGAGAGAGTCGCTGCAGTCAGTACAACGCTGATTGTTATATATAACACACACACACACACACACACACACACACACACACACACACACACACACACACACTATTGCACTATTAACGCCACTCCATCCGTCTCTGGAGGTGCAGGTGTGTGTTTGATTGGACAGACAGGTGTGTGGGCACGAAGACGAACAGGCAGGAAGGTAGACAAGAAACAGATAAGTAGACACAGGTAGACAGGCACGAACACCAGCAAGATAGAAAATAAAGAGATAATGAAAGATTAAAAAGACAAAGAAAGAAGGCAGACATTAAGTAGAGACACAGGCACGAACATGAGCAAGATAGACAAGAAAAAGACAGAGAAAGAAAAAGAAGAAAAGAAAGAGGATATACAAGAAATAGATTAGCTATTAGACAGACAGGTAGACAGGCACGAACCCGAACAAGATAGACAAGAAAAAGACAGAGATAAAAAAAGAAAAAGAATAAGGATATACAAGAAATAGATGAGCTATTAGACATAAAGATACACAGGCACGAACACGAAAAAGATAGACAAGAAAGACACAAAGAAAGAAAAGAAAGACAAAGGAAAAAGGTAGGCAGTAAATAGATGAGTAATGTTGATAATAAGTATTGGTGAAGAGGGAAGATGCGGCACACAAACAGTACATGAATACCGTAAATATGTTGAGATGGAATGTGAGGAAATCAAGCTCGTATAAGACATTGAGTAAATAGTTCAGTGTAAGCATCCACATGTAGGGATATTAGTATTTAAATGTAGCGTCGGTGAAACAGGAAGAATTAAAGAGCGTATCCCAAACAGACTTATCGCCTTCCATATTGACTCCTATTCATTCAGTCAGTTGTTATGGGATCATGTAAACAATAGGCCGAAGGAGCAAGACACCTTTTCCAACACCCACTCACCACTAAGGGAACCGAGAGGCACGAGTGGAAGTGGAAGTAATAGGTAGGAAAAAAGATATACAGGTGAATTTATATGAAGTCACACAGGTAGGGGAACTGATGTGAGAAGGGGAAAAGAAGAAGAAAAAGGTCCGTATATGGAGACCAGTGAAAACACTGAGATACATACACAGCTTGGAAGAAAACTAGTAGGATGACAAAGTCCCTTGAATCGTTATTGGCAGTATAAGAAAGGCAAAATAAGGGAAGGAAAATACTGTTACTAAACGAGAAAAGGAAAAGTAAGAGTTAGTCGTAAAAATGTACGTAAAAAAAAAAAAACGAGTGAAAAGAAAAAATAAATAAAGGATGGAAAAAACTCTGCTACTGTAAAACGAAAATAGATAAATAAAAAAGGGGAAAAGACAGGAAAAGACTGCCACTGTAAAAAAGAAAAAAAGCTAACAAAGAAGAAAAATAATGGAAAGAGAAGACTCACTAAAAAAAGGAAAGCAAAAAATAAGAGAAAGGAAGAAAACAACTGTCACTAAAAATAAATAAAAAAGCTAACCAGCCCGAGGTGACCTTTGTCCCTCGATCCTGCAGGCGGGGAAAGGAATTTGTGTTGCTTTATTGAATTAGTGGCCGACCCTCCCTCCTCCTCCTCCTCCTCCTCCTCCTCCTCCTCCTCCTCCTCCTTCTGCTCCTCCTCCTCCTCCTCCTCCTCCTCCTCCTCCTCCTCCTCCTCCTCCTCCTCCTCCTCCTCCTCCTCCCGTGCAGTAAGACAACACTCCCCACTAACTTCCTCTTTCCTCTCTCCCCCCCCCCATCACCTCCTTCCTCACCCTCCCTCCTTCTCTTCCCCTTTTCTCCCCAATAACACCCTCACGAATATCCTCTTTCCCACCTCTCCCTCCTCCCCACATAACTTTTCCTTTTCCTTTCTCTTCCCCCCTACTTTTCCCTTCTTCCCCTTACTCGTAAAATTTGTCTCCCCAATATATCCACCTTTTTTACTTCTCCCCAAAATTGCTCCTATCATGCTCGTGTTTCCTCCCCTTCTCCCCTCACTGCCACCCTCCACACCCTCCTGCTCTCCCTTCACCTGCTCTTCCCTCCCCTCTCTCCATTTTACGTTCCTTCCAACACTCTCTTCCACACTCCTCCTCCCCTCCTCTCTCCCCCTCACCACCCTTCTCTACCCCCCTTCCTCTCCTTGCTTTCCTTCCTCCATCTCCCCCCCCCCCCTCTAGCATACTTTTCCCCCTTGTCCTCCTCATCCTCCTACCCTCGCTGTCCCTTCACATCTTCCTCCCCCTCCCTTCCGTCCAGTGATGCCCCCCACTACCTCCTTTTACCTCTCCCCAAACTTGCAAATGTCACACCAATTTTCAACAAGGGGGACAAGTCTCATCCAGGAAACTATCGACCAATTAGCCTGACCTCGATTGTTTGTAAGTTAATGGAGACTATCATTCGCGACAATATGGTGAAATTCTGCGAAGAAAATAATATAATAAATAATTCGCAACATGGCTTCCGTAGTAAACGTTCGTGTTTAACTAACTTACTTGATTCTTTTCATTATATTTTTGAGGTGTTCGATGAAAGCAGATCAGTAGATATCATACATCTGGATTTTAAAAGGGCATTTGATAAGGTCCCCCACCAACGATTGCTCAGCAAACTATTGGCGCACGGTATCTAAGGGTAACATTCACAATTGGCTTGTGGACTGGCTCTCTGAGCGGAAACAGAGAGTAGTTCTAAACGGTGTTACATCTAACTGGCTCGATGTCAGAAGCGGCGTACCTCAAGGATCAGTGCTTGGCCCCATGCTCCTCTTAATTTATGTTAATGATATCGATGATGGGCTCACTTGCAAAGTATCAAAATTTGCTCATGACACAAAAATTGCTAGTAAAGTAACTGCGACACTCGACGAAGAAGCTTTACAATCAGATCTAGATCGACTTGCACGTTGGGCCAATCAGTGGCAAATGAAATTTAACGCTGACATATGTAAAGTGTTGCACATCGGAAAAAATAACAATCGCGTTCGGTACGTAATGAATGGCCAACAACTTTCTGCAGTAAGTAAAGAAAAGGATCTTGGAATCACTATATCAAGCGATTTAAAGCCCGGTCAGCATTGTTCAGAGGTAGTTAAAACTGAAAACAAATTGATTGGCTTCATCGGACGAGTCTTTAATAATAAATTCGTTGGTTCGCCCCCGTTTAGAGTACTGTGTACAGTTTTGGTCTTCCTATTACTAAATAGACATAGAAAAATTGGAAAAGGTTCAACGAAGAGTAACAAAGATGATTCCTAGGTTGATAAATTTATCATATGAACAAAGGCTTAAAGAAGTAAATTTATTCAGCCTATCAAAACGAAGAATGCGAGGCGATCTAATAGAAGCGTTTAAAATGTTTAAAGGATTCAGTGATATTAATGCGGAAGATTACTTTACAATTGATCGATCAAATAGAACAAGAAGAAATCACAATTTGAAGATAAGTGGTAAAAGATTCTCGTCGCACGAAACTAAACGCTTCTTCTTCAATCGAGTTGTTAATGTTTGAAACTCTCTACCCTGTGATGTCGTTGATAGTACAACAGTTACGGCCTTCAAGAATAGATTAGACAAGTTTTTTTTAATCCAACCAGCAACTAAGATATTACTCATTGTCGTAATAACGTTAAGTTCTTTCGAATACTGATGTCCTTGTCCGCTTTTATCGCCCGGTTAGTGGTAGCAGTAATGGTAGTTCTTTCCTCTTTCCTACATAATTTCCATGCAGTTTTTCCATGCTGCATGGTTCTTTTTCCTTTCCTGCCAGCTTTGGCTGGAGGGATGGGGGGTGGAGAGGAGCCTTCGCCTTTGCTGTCCTTCATCTTCCACCTTTGATTAGATAGTTAGTGTAGCTTGTCACAAACAGCCTCGTAAGGACCAGCAGGTCTGCTGTTGTTTGTTCTTCCTTTGTTTTCGTTTGTGTTCCTTTGTGTTCGTCTCCCTCTCCCTCTCCCCCTTCCGTTACACACAACATGACGGACTTTGTGACAGCCTCGCTAAATCCAGGTTAAGTTGCCGGGGAATCTTTCCTGCCCTGTTTTTTTGTTTGTATGTTTATAGTTTTTTTCCTTCGTTTTGTTTGTTTCTTGTATGAGTTGGTTTGTGATATTTTCTGTCTTTTTTGTGTGTTCTTAGTCTTTTTTTATGTTATTTGGTGTCTCCTTAACATTTTTTTCAGGTGGATCGTCGTTTTTCCTTCGTGGAGGTTTCTTTGTTATGTTGTCAGGCGTACTCCGCATTGTTTGCAATTACTACTGGTCTGTTAATTGTCATATTCCAGGGAAGATTTTCATCACATTTACTTATTTAATTAGGGGAGAAGACTGGGTAACAAAACATAACATTAATTTTCCAAACATATATTCGTCAAACGAGTTCTTTCGAGCCTTCTATTTACATCAAATGAAGCACACAGCGTTCTGAACTCCCTTTTTTTATAATGCAAATAAAACCTACAAACGTAAGCAAACCCAAATACTAGTAAAGAATATAACATAAGTAGCCCAAAAGGCCGGAAGGCCTATGCAAATCCAAAGCAAAAATTGCTCTGACATTTTGATAAAAAAAAAAAAAAGTCCTCACACTGACCCGTCAGTTACTGTGCAAGACTTCCGTGTCGCCGAGCACAGGCGTGGCGCCGCTCACACTCATGAATCTCACTACTTTGACTTTTCTCTGCATTGTCTGTATGGAATCACATCCCGCCAGCCTTGCTCCGATGTGTGTTCTGCCTCAGCGAGCGTTACCGCGCTCACTGTTTCTTCTTCTTGGCGGCGCCGTGATCCGAGTTCTCTTTGGCTTGACTCTTGCCCGTGCCCTTGGCCCTGGCATGGAGGCATAGGGATGATAAAGGAGAGGTATTCAACCCCTTCCTCTTTCACCTTCCATTGTGTCATTTTCCAGCAATCCATCGAGACACCCTTCCGTGCATTCCTTCTGATCTTCCCTCCCATACATCCTCCCCATCATTACAGTATCATTATCATCATCATTAGCATCAGCATCACCATCAGCAGCCATCACCAGTCCACTATATCACTACTTTTTTTCTTTTATTTACCCTTTCATTCCTTTCCTTCTACTCGTCTTTATTTCCCTTCTTTCCCCGTCTGTCCCTCCTCCTCTCGCCCCCATTATTCTACCCTTACTCAAGAAGCACGAGAATTTTACCTGTATCCCTCTCTTTCTATCTTTTTATCTCCCCTCCTTTCTCTTCTTCTTCATCATCATCATATTCCTCCCCAGGAAAAGCAGGAGCAGTAAATAGGGAAGCTCAGAGCTTCTTTTCTCTTCTCACTTCCCACACTCGTCTCCTCACCGCCTCCTCTTCATCTCCTCACCTCCCTTTCACCCATGAACAGGAAGGAAAAGGTGAACTCAGAGCTCCTTTTCTCTCCTCAGTTCCCACACTCGTCTCTTCACCTCCTCCTCTTCATCTCCTCGCCTCCCTTTCACCCATGAACAGGAAGGAAAAGGTGAACTCAGAGCTTCTTTTCTCCTCAGTTCCCACACTCATCTCTTCACCTCCTCCTCTTCATCTCCTCGCCTCTCTTTCACCCATGAACAGGAAGGAAAATGTGAACTCAGAGCTCCTTTTCTCTCCTCACTCTCCTGTCTCCTCATCTCTTCCTCTCCTCCTACTTCCTCTCCCTTACACAAGAACAGGACTTTTGAGGCGAACTCACGCTTCTTTGCTCTCATCTATTCTCATCTCCTTATCCCTCACCCCCTCCACATCTTTCCAGCAAGCACACCAGGAAACATAAAAAAAGGCTGTTCTTAGGGGTTCATGTGTCTTCTGTCTTCTCACCTCCTCTTCATCTCATCTCCTCCTTCCATCTCTTACGCAGGAAAAGCAGGAATAAGGAAGGACAGGGTTAAATATGAGCTCCTTTTCTCTCCTCTCTTCTCGCCTTTCTCTCTCCGCTTCATGTCGTCGACTCCTCGTCACCTTCTTCCCCTCATTTCCTTCCAGCCTTCACAAAGGGAAAGAATAAACAGGAAGGAATTGGTAAACTTTGAGATCCTCTTCTTTCCTCTCACCTTCTTTTCATTCTTCTCTTCTCTCCTTTCGTATCCGAACTTTCTTTCCTCTCGTCTCTTCTCACCTTGTCTCCTTCCAACCATTACACATGAAAACCAAGACGCGAACAAACATTTTAGCTCTCCTCTCCTTTCCCTCCTCCTCTCACCTTCTTGTCCCCGAGCTGCCTGACGCCGCAGGTGAGGTTGGCCGGGATGCCCACAGGTGTGGTGACCTCGACGGACGTGGGCAGGAAGTAAGGACAGGTGGGACACAGCTGATCCGCCTCCAGGGTTCTGTGGGCGGCACCTGCGGAGGGAGAGGGGGGGAGGGGGTTAGTTTGATGTGGGAGGCAGCGGTGTGAGGGTGGGGAGGAGGAGGGAGATTATGGGGTGGGTGGGGAAGATAGGGACTGGGGTAGAAAAAAAGGCTGGGTGACATCTGTGAGGGGGTAAGACTTTGTGGGGAGGTTTGTGGGATCAGGGAGAAGCTGGGTAGGGAGAGTGTGTTAGGGAGAGGGGAGTAAAGTGGAGAGGCTTCAGAGAGAGAGAAACAGAGATAAATAGATAGAAAGACACAAAGGAAAATATGAATATGAAATGCGCTCACACACACACACACACACACACACACACACACACACACACACACACACACACACACACACACACACACACACACACACACACACTAACGCAATTATGAACGGGCAATGTAATTTGAGACAGAGATGATTATGAAGGGAACGGAAACTGAAAGAAAAGGAAATAAAGAAAAAGGAACAAATGAAAACGATATAAAAGAATTAAATGAAAAAAAAACTAAACAACTGGGAAGACAGAGAAAATATATAAAGAAGAGCACGACGATAGAGAGACAGACACAGACTGACGAAAAGTAAAGCAGACAGACAAAAGAAGAACAAACACACAGACGCAGATAGACAAACATAAACTAAAAGACAAACAAATCGATATGACGGGAAGACAAACAGCCAGGCACACAGACAGACCAGCACTCCACGACACCTGACCCGCCGCCTATCCTCCACCTGTTCGGCGCTCATCTGCAGCCACTAATTACCGAGCTGGCGGCCAGGTAAAGCGACTCACCTGAGCTTCATGTTTATTACTGCCGCAACAAACCTGTCTCCTTCAATCCTAGTATACGTCTGGCAATGACCCGTGATGGTGGACTGGTTGTGATGGTGGATTGGTTGGTAATGGTTGATTGGTTCACTGATAGGCATGAGTGCAGGGTTGATCGGATAGACAGGTGTGTATGGCTAGTTGGACAGGCAGGTGTACACAGGTGGATGTGTGGATCAAAACGATGTATTGGATGGTTACAAGTTGGACGTTTTAGTAGAGATCGATATTTCTTTTCATATCAGAGCTTGACGACGTGACTGTGATGAGCTAATGGTGTGTGTGTGTGTGTGTGTGTGTGTGTGTGTGTGTAATCGGTCATAACCCAGAAATATAAAACTTTTTAAGTTTGTGTGTGTGTGTGTGTGTGTGTGTGTGTGTGTGTGTGTGTGTGTATAATCGGTCATAACCCAGAAATATAAAAGTTTATAAGAGTGTGTGTGTGTGTGTGTGTGTGTGTGTGTGTGTGTAGTCGGTCATAACCCAGAAATATAAAAGTTTATAAGAGTGTGTGTGTGTGTGTGTGTGTGTGTGTGTGTGTGGTGGTGATGTGTGTGTATGTCAGTGTGTGTGTGTGTGTGTGTGTACATCAAACACACACAGTTTCCATCGTAATAATGAAGTAGTAATCGTTTCTATAATAACTTCCGGTTTTCCTCAAAAAAATATGGACAAAAATCATAACTTGTAACAAAACGTGAAGTATTCCGTAATTTTCCTTTCTTCGTATTTGCACAAGAATATTAATCGCCTTTCGCCGCCAGATGTTTCCTCGGCAGGAAATCAGCGAAATTAAACTCAAACGAAAATAAAGTGAAAGAGGAGAATTGATTGATATAATAGACAAAAAATAATTTTCCACTTTTCTCCTTCTTTCTTTTCTTCTTTCCTGTTCTGCCCTTTTTCATATGTTTTTTTTCTTTTCCTATTCACCTTCTTTTTCTCATTCATCTACATCCCTTTTTTCCTTTCTTCCCTCCCTTCCTCCTCAAGCCTCAGTCGTATCCAAATATAATTCTTACCCAATTTTCCGTTGTCCTTTCCTTCTTTTCTTCCTCCGTGCACTTCCCTTTGCACCTTTCTTTCAGCTCTTTATCCATCTCACCCTTTGTCCCCTCAGCAGCATCCCTTTCTTTCATAATTCCCTTTTTTCCCCATCCGACACATAACTCTCTCTACCCACTATTCTCTTTCTTTTCTCTTTATTCACTCCTTCCCATTCTCGTTTTTCCCTACTCTTCTTTTTACTCTATTTCCTCCTTTTCTTGGGGGGGCTTCGTGGTGCAGTGGTTAGCACACTCGGCTCACAACCGAGAGAGCCCGGGTTCGATTCCCGGGCGGAGATGAAAAATTTGGGCGGCTTTTCCGATACCCTACGCCCCTGTCCACCCAGCAGTGAATGGGTACCAGGTATTAGTCGGGTGATATGTCCCGTCTCCTGGGATCTATTCCCTTCTGCTAAGCTTCCTTCCCCTTCTGTCTCTCTCCGGCATATGACCACAGATGTTGCCCCGAGTAAACGAAACTTTCCAAATTTTCCTCCTCTTTTTTTCTGTTTCTCCCCATTTCTTGTTCTTTCCTCTATTTTTCCTTCTTCCTATTCTGGTGTATTTCTCTCCACTCATGTTCTCTCCGCTCTGTTTAATCCTTTATATTCCTCCACCCAGTACTCTCCTCCCTTTCTCCTCTCTCCTTTCCCTCTCTTTCACTTCCTTTTCATCAAGCCAGCCTCGTCTTGATCCTTTGAGACCTTAATGAAGCATCCCACACGCCATTATTATTATTATTATTATTATTATTATTATTATTATTATTATTATTATTATTATTATTATTATTATTATTATTATTATTATTATTATTATTATTATTATTATTATTATTATTATTATTATTATTATTATTATTATTATTATTATTATTATTATTATTATTATTATTATTATTATTATTATTATTATTATTATTATTATTATTATTATTATTACAATGCTTTGTTCCTTGCAGCTTTGTGTTTCCGTATCCACGTCTCCATTCCACGTTCTCTTTGCCCATCACTTTCCGGGCTCCGCACACTAAGAGGGCACTGCGTTGGAGTTCTCCGTCTCAAGTTCTTTCGTATTGCATGCTCGCGTCCGTTTAGTTTAATCTGCATAATGATACACTTGCCGAGGCCCGGTGCGTCCTGTGTGCTGTTCCGGGCGGAGTGGACCATTAATGTTTTATGTTCAATACTACGTTATGTTATGTTATACCTTTTAAGATAATTTTGCATGTCGACTGAAATTTGTGGTCAATAAACTAACTAATCAACCCTAACTCTACTTCTCTGCCTTCTGTGTTTCATCTCCCTGCCTATTTTCAATAATGTCCCTCTGTGTTTACCTATTTCTCTAATTCTCTCTTTCGTCTCTTTCGTCTTTCATACGAATATCTCTACCTCTCTTCCACCTCCATCCTTCCTCTTTTCCCTTTTTTCTTCCTCCCCTTCTCTGCCTTTCCACGAATATCTCTCGCTCTCTCCCTCCACCTCTCCCTGTTTCTCTCTCCTTCGTTCCTTTCACCTACCTATACATCTTCCTCTCCTCCTGCCTGCCCATAAGTCCCTCCTACACTCTCTCCTTCTTCCTCCTTCCATCTCTGTCTCCCTTCTCCCTCCGCGCCTTTCCTCCCACTCTCTCTTTCCAGTCCGTGGATATCTATGGCGTCCACTAAACCATTTGTTGGATTAGTTTTTCCAGTGGTTTTTTTTTTATGAATTCGTTTTGTGTGTGTGTGTGTGTTGAAGGCTGCTCCCTGATTTTTCATTGGTGTCAAACTAAACTATTTCAATTTGTTTTATATTTTTTACTTTTTTTTTTCTTTTTACTCGTTCACAAAAGGTTCTTAGCTAATAACTTACGCTTGTTTTTTCTATAACATTTTTTCCGATTGTT
>NC_066509.1:43570105-43628228 GCF_024679095.1 Eriocheir sinensis
AATTGCACGGCATATTCCAGGTGGGGTCTTACCAGCGAATTATACAAGGATAACATAACTCCCGGCGTCTTCTATTCGAAGTTTCTCGCTATGAACCCAAGCATTGTATTGGCTCTCTTACAGGCGGACTTGCAGTGTTTTGTTTGTTTCAAGTCACTGTTGATGGTGACCCCGTGATCTCTTTCCTCTTGCACAACATGTAGTGGTTCGCCACCCATGTGGTATGTGTGATTGCTGTTTCTGGATCCGATATCCATTACTTTACATTTGGTAGTGTTGAAGGACATCTGCCATTTTTCCGACCACCGAGTGATCAGGTTCAGGTCTCTCTTGATAATTTCGCAGTCTGCCGTCGTGAGGGCCTTCCCACCCACCTTTGTGTCGTCGGCAAATTTTGAAAGATTGGATATTAATCCTAGTTCTAGGTCGTTGATATATATGATGAAGAGTATGGGTCCCAGCACTGACCCCTGTGGCACTCCACTTGTGACCGGGAGCCACTCGGAGGCCTGCCCGTTGAGTACAACTCGTTGTTTTCTTCCAGTGAGCCAGTCTTTGATCCACGCTGTTAGATTGTCGCCTAACCCCGCCGACTTGAGTTTCTTGAGGAGTCTTTCGTGTGGCACTTTGTCAAAGGTTTTTTGAAAGTCTAGATATATAGCATCACTGGGGATATGATTATCCCAGTTTTCATAGATACCTTGGAAGAAGTCCAGTAAATTAGTTAAGCATGAGCGCTTATTCCTGAAACCGTGCTGAGCATCGGAAATGATGTTGTTGTCTTCAAGGAACCTAACGAGTTTGTCTCTGATGATCTTCTCAAGGATTTTTCCCGCCACTGAGGTCAAGCTGATTGGTCTGTAGTTTAGGGCCACGCTTTTGTCTCCCTTTTTGAAGATCGGTGCTACGTTCGCTTGTTTCCAGTCTTTCGGTACTTTGTTTTGTTGCAGTGACAGATTGTAGATGGCGGTGAGTGGCTTGAGGATTTGCTGCTTGAGTTCCTTGAGCAGCCTGGGTGACAAGTCATCGGGTCCGGTGGACTTGCTTGTCTCGAGTTTGTCTAGATACTTTTTCACATCCCGTTCGTCGATTGTGTCAATTTCTAGGGGAGTGATTCCCATCGGTAGGGTAGGGCTCTCGGGTACGGACTGGGTGTTCTCGACCATGAACACAAACGCGAAGTTTCTGTTTAGGATTTCGACCATTCGTCTGCTGTCCTGTGTTAGTACGTCACTTTCATCTTTTAGGGGACCGATATTGCTTTTTTTTCTTCTTTTTGGTTCTTATATACGTGTAGAACTTTTTCTGGTTGGACTTGGCTTCGCGCGCAATCTGCTTTTCATAGTCGCGTTTACGCTGGCGAATGAGAGTTCTGCAAGCTCTGAGGCTTTGATGGTACTGTTCGCGAGCCTCGTCAGTGCTGTTTTCCTTTAGCAAGTTGTATTTTCTCTTCTTTAAATTAATCACCCGAACTTGGGTAGTCACCCATGGTGGGCATGTGGCATTATTTGTTCTCCTAGTCTTCATGGGAACAGTTGTTCTCTCTATCTCTAGGAGTTTGTTCCTGAAACCGTTTCACGCGCCGCCCACATGAGTTAGGTTCATGGGTTCCCAAGTTGTCGGGGTTAGCAGCTCACGAGCGAGATTAAAATTGGTTCTTTTGTAGTCTGGAATCCTGGACGTGTTTTCGGTGAGTTCATGGTCTATTCTGATCTTTAGGCGAATTAGGTGATGGTCGCAACCACTTAGTTTTTCGCCGACCTGACATTCACGTGTGAGATCTGAATCACTCACGAGTACTAGGTCTAATAAGTTATTTTCCCTTGTCGGTTGGGTAATAATCTGAGTTAGAAAAGTGTCCTCTAACATTTCGAGCAGTCTGTTACCGTCCCGATCTCCAATCATCGTGGTCCAGTCAATGTTGGAACAGTTAAAGTCCCCGATAATGACTGAATGTTTGTTTTATGTTATGGTGTGAATTTCCTCGTACAGCGCTTCGTCGTCCGCTGCTTGTTGCTTTGGAGGTCTGTAAACGGTTTCAATCGTTATTTTGTTGTGCTTGCTAGTCTCCAGTTCAACATATACAGAGTCATATTTCTCTGAGTCCTCTGGATATTTTCACGGACGGGTATTTGTTCTTGACGTAACATATAACACCTCCTCCTTTCCTGTGAAGTCTGTTTTTGTAGAAGCTCTCGTATCCCGGAATTGAGAATTCGGTCATTAGGTGGTCAGAGGTGGCTCACGTTTCGGTGATGGCAATCACGTCCGGTCTTTCTACGTCAAAGTAGGCAAGTAACTCATCCCGTTTGGGTATTAAGCTCCGCGCGTTGGTGTATAGGACAGAAATGTCCTTCTTGACTTCAACGCTTCGAGGCACAGTAGTCTGGTGTCTGCGTGTGTCTTCTGTTGGAGTCCTTGGTGTATGATGGGCGGTCTCTACTGGTTGGTTGTTTACGGTACATTGGTGCCTCTCCCGCGTTCGGAGTTTTTTGAGTACAAAAGTACCTCCTCGTTCAACAACTTACCAAGCCATGCTGAGCCAATCGCATTGAGGTGAAGACCGACAGGACGGAAAAGGTCGGGGTTATCATAGAAATGATACCACAGACTGGCGAACGAAACTTCCCCGTCCTGACAGAGGTGCTTCAATCTGTTGTTGATGTTTGATGCCTTTCTGTGGAAGCCTATGAAGGCGTTGATTCTCGGAAGAATCCCGGAGATGTGGCGTGACTTTTCCTTGTAGCGGGAGGAGGAGGAGGAGGAGGAGGAGGAGGAGGAGGAGGAGGAGCAGAAAATGAAAAGGATGAACATGGAATATGTGCGTGTTAGCAGCAATGGACTGTTTTGCTGGCATGCTGAAGAATATATAATGTATTGGGGTGTTGATCTATGTGTTATCAAAAATGAAACATACAGGGTGTGTGTTAAGTGTGGACTGTACAGCTGGACAGTTGGAAGGATGCCCTGAAAATGTAAATGAAGGTGAACGAGCGAAAAGAAAATGACGAAATGAATGATGTGATTAAAGAAGAAAAGGTGCGTGGCACGATGAGAGAAAAAATCTTATTGGGTCTTGCGTGGTGCTGATACACTTTTTCTCTGCAGTGGCAGAATAAAATCGTTGTTCAGTAGAAGTAGAAAAAAGTAAAATATAACGTAAAATGTATTACGTGGAATGGGAACCGAATGTAAATTTTTATGTAGCGTTTCTGGCCGTGAAGTTCTCTTTGGTAATGGACAGGACGAAGCGCACGAGGAAAAATATTAACGCTTGATCTCTTTTCGCCTTGATAACTAATGGACGAAGGTTGGCTGCGGCAGGGCTGGCGGGACGGCTGCCGGCAGTCGTTGAGGAAGGCATCGCTGAATATGCTGTTCGCTCCTGTCCATTGTTTCTGGATGTATGTTATTAACATGTCTTTTCTTTCCACATACTCTGCCCTCAACCTACATTTATATCTCCAATGTATAATTAAACACTGCCTTGTTCTCTTTCTACTTTCTACTCGCTTATTCACTATTTATAAAGTCAAGGAACCTCACTCTCGTTTTATAACTTGTCAAAACGCATCGATAAAAAACCTCTTTGGTTTATTTGGCTGTGCATGTTTTCCTAACATTATTTTTCGAGATATTTTGAAATCAGCTGCTGATCACCTTTTTACTCATTTTCCTCCACTTATATTTTCTTATGCTAATTGAAATGCGTCTCCGTAAAAGATATTCTTTTCACTGTTGCCATTACGTATAACACCATCTTGCAGTCCACACGCCTTACGTTAACTGATTATTCACGTTGTAATCAACTCGTCGCTGCTATTTCTTCTCTTAGTAATGAAAATCCGTCACTGAAAACCTTATTCTTTCTTATTCGTTGTTGATACATTTGACACTTTTCCCTTCCTTACTCTTTGCAGTCACCTCCTGGACGCCTTTGCAACTCAACACGTATATTTTTTTACTCTAATTTCAATCTTTTAACAAATTTGCCGACACCATGTCCTCTCCTTAGTAATTAAAATCCGTTACTGAAAACATCATTCGTTCATATTAGTCATGAATGTATTCCCTGCACTTTTCCCTTCCAAACCTTTTGCATTTTCTTCTATCACTCTTTGCAATCTTATTTCAGCATTTTTTTTATTAATTACGATGCGTCACGAAAACATTATGCTCACTTTTATCCTTTCCTAATATACTTTTTTCTGCCTCTTATAAACTTCGCTTCCGTCTCATTACCTTCTGTTATTTAGGTCGCCTCCACCCTTGTCTCCAACACGCTAAGTAAAGCATCAGTTAAATACTTTTCTTGTGCCGACTGCGATTATAATTTCTTTGTATTCATTTCATATTTTTCTTTTCCGTCCTAATATTTTCAACTAAATCACATAATAGACAGATAAACTAAGACTGCTACTGTTGATAATTTAGTTCGTTGTAGCTTTTATTTAATTACATATTTGTTTGTTTATATTTTCCTCCCCACATGCCACCACTTTTCCTGTCCCTCCCTCCCCTGTCCTCCACCTCTTATGTTTTCACTCTCCTCCACCTCTCCTGTTCCTCCCTCTCCCTCTCCTCCACCTTTAATCTCCACCACCTCCGCTGCGGTCCCGCCCTCCACACTCTCCTCCCATCAAGCTTCCCATTCATCTCCCTTCACCTAGGGAAGACAACAGTACGAGTATCCGTGATTTTCTCTCGTTTTCTTTTTTTTATTTTATTTTTTCATTCTTTGACTCTAAGCTTCAGTGTATTGGTAAAGCTTAAGAATGATATACTTGTGTAAAGATGTTTGGTGGTGATAACTGTCTTATAAACATGTGTTCTATATTGTTTTGTTTTCTTTTTTGTTTTTATCTCTTTGTTTCTTACCTTCAGTTTATTGGTAAAGATAAAGAATGACACTTGATAGATGTATGTTTTTTCTCGGTCTATTATTTCTTCCGTTGACTCTTAACTTCAGCGTATTGGTAAAGTTTAAGGATGTACGGGGCACCTGAGGTCATCTAACTAAACTATCTGGGGTATTGCGATGAAACTTTGCAGGTAAGTAGGCATCTATGTTGCCTACATTTTGTACGAGCCAGAACAATGTATGTTTACTTATATGTATACTTATACGTATACATGTGCGTATACGTGTAGCTACACTTAAAATTACACAGCACCATTAATACATAACCAATCACTTTCATTTTTTGGCTGTGACTAGTCTTTAGGAATGCCTAGAGCCCTATGAAAAATATTCCGAAAGTTTTCGATATAGAAAGGTATAATGGTATTTCTTTTATAATGTTCGTCGAACATCGCGTAAAATCGTGTTTTTTGTCATATTTTTCCCCTCATAATACTCCTATCTCCTTTACCCTATCAACAATATCTAATCATGGGTCCCTAGTTACTTGTACAATCAACATTGCCTGCACTTTTCACGTAAATCTGATTGATTTTAGATTTTTTTCGATTAAAAAAGAGACATTTAACACATTTAAACTGGGACGTAAGCTTTGAAAATTCAACCCAAATAAAAATGAATTCCATGGTGCCTCTTTTCCCTTCTTACCGTACAAATGAGTGTGGACTGTGTTAGAGAAAGTAGTTAAGTAAATGGAGAGAACATAAATACAGTAATAAGTAAATAAATAAGTAAATATATAGCTGAACATGTTCATTAAGAAATTCATACGTAGCGAACGAAAGAAAATATCTGAATGAATAAATACGAGTATAGTAAATAATGAACGCAGACAAGTAGATTTGTAAATAAAGTAAATGGTAAAGAAAGTAGATACTAAAAATAAATAAACAAGCAGTTATAGTAAACCTGTAAGTAACACAAGTATAGTGGTGAGTAGACAGTGCTCTGAAGACAGCAAACAAACCATATCTCCTCACACCCGCCTTCCCGGCACAGAACCAAGCCACCGCCAGGGCCGCTCATCCCTGCCGTACAGTGAGCGGCGCGAGTCAAGGAGGAAGAGAATCGGCGCTAAGAAGTTTACTGTGGAGGTTTTCCGAGAACACTTCTTATAACCTAGATCCTCTCTCTTGTAAATATTAAATGTAGGTTTGTAGTGTTCGTACGTAAATGTATATATTAAAAAAATTAAAAAAAACTTGATGTGGGAAAAGAATATCCGATTGTGTTTTTAGTTAGTTTTTTTCTTATTTTATATTTATATGAAGAGGTACGGGTCAAAATACAATGTTTCTTCGAAGGTTGTGAGTGAAGGAAGAAAAGGGTTTTGCAGCAATGGTCGAAAGAAGTCTGCAAAAGCAATACGAAAAAAGTCGTTTTTTTTAAATATAAACAATAACCTCTTTTTTAGGCGCCAGTATTTCGGATGATATAAGAGGAAGACAACAGTATTGTGTCTTTGCTCTAAAAGCAAACCTGTCGCACCGTGATAATGATGAGGAAAAGGTGACTCGTTTCTGGAGACGCAAGAATAACTTCTGTGCAACAAATGCATTTTGGTGCAGTTAACAGATCAATTTCTTTTGACCTCATGTGTTGCCAACTTATCTTTTATCTCTTTAACCTCATTTATTCTTCGTTACTAAAATTTTATCTATCGTCACATTCGAAATTAAATATATAAATGTTAATGAAAACGTCATAAGCATATTCAACTTTTAGCTCCTAGAAAAAGATGAAGTATATTATGTCAAATTTTCACATTAACTACAATCATTCCTATTTCCTAATCTGACTAATCTCTTCACACTAAATTGCGTGAATTACCGTACTTTCAGATGTTAATTAAAACGTGATATGCATGGTCGCCATTTATCTGCTAGGAAAAAAAGTACATATATTAGTTAGAACCCGAAATCGTTATAGAATAAACACCTTGTGTGGATTTACTATTAACTTAATCAACCGTTTTAGTAAACAATCTCCTGTGTATTGACTATTCTTAACGTACAAGATCGTTTTGATAAAAAAATCCCTCGTGTACGTTTACTATTTATGTTTAATACGGTCGTTATAATAAAGGCCTCCTCGTGTACATTAACCATTCATAACTTATCCTACACATGAAGAAAAACTATCCCGTGTGTGTAACTTTTTTATTTCTTCCTTTTCACTATTTCCTCCCTTCCTCAACTTTCCTCGTCCATTTTTTTCATTCATTCATTATTTCCCTCCCTCTCCCCTTCCTTCCTGATATCCCCCTCTCCACTCCCCTCACCCCGCTCCCCTACCTCTCCTTCCCCTCACCCCTACTCCTCCCACTCTCATCTCCCTGCTTGCCATTGTCTCCTCACCTCCCCCTATTCCTCTTACCTCCCATTCACCTTTCTCATCATTAGTTCCTCCTCCCACCCCTCACAATTCCCCCTCAATCCCCCTCTCCTCCCTTCACCCCCCATCATCCACCTCACCTGGTCGGACCTAATTCACTCTCCGGCAGGTAATCATGACCAGGTATGCTGAGAATACACGACTTTTAGCGCCTCCGGCAATAAATACGCTCTGATATCCCGTACTGATGATCAAGAGGAGGAGAAGGAGGAGGAGGAGGATGAGGAGGATGAGGAGGAGGAGGAGGAGGAGGAGTGGAGCGGAATAGAATCAAGGGGAGACTGAGAAAAAGGAGGAGGGGAAGCGAAGGAAGAGGAACGTGTGTAAAGAAAGGAGGAGGAACATAACGTGGAGAAAGAGGAGGAAATAAAGGGTGAAGAAATTGAAACGGAGGAGGAGGACGAAAGAAGGTGAGTAGAAATAGAAGAAAGGAAACGGGGAGAAGAAACAGAAGAGATAGGAGGAAGAGGAGGGAGAGGAAAATAAAGCCAGAGACAGAGCTAGAGAGAGACACAGAGAGAAACCGACGTAGCAAGACATACAAATCCCTATCACGTCGTCATCATCATTAGATCTTTCAACACCTGCCCACTCGTGACTCCTAATGACCAGGTGTGACGTGACGGGCAGGTGCTTGGACAGGTGAAGGGCCGGCTCACCTTTTTAATAGCCTAACATCACCTGGACCTAGTGGATACGGATAGGAGGGGGAGGGAGGGGTGGGGGCAGCGTAGAGGTAAAGGTGTAAAGAATGAGTTAATTTAGCGTTAATGAGAGTTGATCTGCAGGTTATTAGTGCAGGTGGAACAGATGGTACACCTTTCTTTAATTAATAGTCGAATGTCACCTGGACTTACTGGGTGCCAATGGCAGGAGGGAGAGAAAGGAGGCATGGACGAATATCTAGGTAAAGTGGCAAGAGGAAGGAGGGAGCAGGAAGGTAAAGGAAGAGGAAGAGGAAGAGAGAGAGGAAAGGGGATGTGAGAAAGAGAAAATGAAGTAGGAAAAGGATGGGTAGAAAGCAATAGAGAGAAATGAAGGAGACGAGCGGGAGGAATCGGAAGACAGTAAGGTACAGGAACAGGGGAGGGAATGGAAGGAAAACGAGGACAGAAAAGAAAAGAAATGGGGGAATAGAAAAGGGCCATTGAGGTATAGGAAGAGGAGACGGAATAGGAGGAAGAGGAAAAAGAAGGAAAGGAAAAGGAAGAAGGGTAAGGAGAGGAAAAGGAGGAGGAATCAATGAGTCGCCTGATGGGACACATATTTTTTTTTTTTTTTTTTTACAGCAAAGGAGACAACTCAAGGGCACAAAAAAGTAAACATTAATAAAAAAAAAGCCCGCTACTCGCTGCTCCTAAAAAGAATCCAATGAGGTGGCCGAAAGATAGGTCAGTTTCGGGAGGAGAGGTGTCCTGATACCCTCCTCTTGAAAGAGTTCAAGTCGTAGGCAGGAGGAAATACAGATGAAGGAAGATTGTTCCAGAGTTTACCAGCGTGAGGGATGAAAGAGTGAAGATGCTGGTTAACTCCCAGTATAAGGGTTTGGACAGTATAAGGATGAGCATGAGTAGAAAGTCGAGTGCAGCGGGGCCGCGGGAGGGGGGGAGGCATGCAGTGAGCAAGTTCAGAAGAGCAGTCAGCGTGGAAATATCGATAGAAGATAGAAAGAGAGGCAACATTGCGGCGGAATTTAAGAGGTAGAAGACTATCAGTATGAGGAGGAGAGCTGATGAGACGAAGAGCCTTTGCCTCCACTCTGTCCAGAAGAGCTGTGTGAGTGGAGCCCCACACATGAGATGCATACTCCATACGAGGCGGACAAGGCCCTGTATATGGACAGCAACTGTGCAGGGGAGAAGAACTGGCGGAGACGGTACAGAACGCCCAGCCTCGAGGAAGCTGATTAAGTAAGAGATGAGATATGAAGTTTCAGTTGAGATTTTGAGTTAAGGATAGACTGAGGATGTTTAGTGTTGAGGAAGGTGATAGCTGGGTGTTGTCAAAGAATAGGGGATAGTTGTTTGGAAGATTGTGTCGAGTGGATAGGTGGAGAAACTGTGTTTTGAGGCGTTGAAGGACCAGGTTCTTCTTGCCCCAATCGGAAATAATAGTAAGGGCTGAGGCTGTTCTGCAGCCCAGCCTTGAGTCGTTAAGTTCCTGAAGGTGGGTCTTCTATTAAAAGAAGTTGAATAATGCAGAGTGGAATCATCGGCGTAGGAATGGATAGGACAGTTCGTTTTGGAAAGAAGATCATCAATGAACAACAGAAAAGAGGGAGATAGGACAGAACCCTGTGGGACACCACTGTTAATAGATTTAGGGAAGAACAGTGACCGTCTACCACGGCAGAAATAGAACGGTCAGAAAGGAAGCTGGAGATAAAGGTACAGAGAGAAGGATAGAAACCGTAGGCGGGTAGTTTAGAAAGCAAAGATTTGTGCTAGACCTATCAAAAGCTATTGATATGTCCAGCGCAATAGCAAAAGTTTCACTGAAACGGCTAAGAGAGGATGACCAAGAGTCAGTTAAGAGCTAGGAGATCACCAGTAGAACGCCCCTTGCGGAACCCATACTGGCGATCAGATAGAAGGTCAGAGGAAAGGTGCTTTGAATCTTACGGTTAAGGATTGATTCAAAAGCTTTAGATAGACAAGAAAGTAAAGCAATAGGACGGTAGTTTGAGGGATTGGAGCGGTCACCCTTCTTAGGTTCAGGCTGTGTGAAGGCATACTTCCAGCAAGTAGGAAAGGTAGATGTTGACAGGCAAAGGCGAAAGAGTTTGACCAGGCAGGGTGACAGCACGGAGGCACAGTTTTTAAGGACAATAGGAGGCACTCCATCAGGTCCATAAGCCTTCTGAGGATTGAGGCCAGAGAGGGCATAGAAAACATCATTTTGAAGAATCTTTATAACATATGAAAAGGTTAGAGAGGAAAGTAGTGGGTGGAAAGGTGTAATGGACTAATCAATGGCGTGTGTGCTGCAGGCAGTTTCATTAATGTCCAGAAAAACTGAAACATGAAATATAGATCGACATTTACCGGATTATTGCACGCAAGATAAAAAAAATAATTGCAGTTGAAACACATGAATTGCATTTGCCTGGAAGATGAATTATTAAGAAAGGGCGTGTCGATCATGACTGAAATTGACTATGAATGATACAAATAACGTAAGGTAGACATTTGCTGTCTTAATACATACGGGAAAACAATATGTGATTGTAAAATGATAAAAATACCAATAAATATTAATAATAAAATAATAATAATAATATAAACGACAATAAAACAACAACCACAATAATAATAATAATAATAATAATAATAATAATAATAATAATAATAATAATAATAATAATAATAACAATAATAATAATAATAATAATAATAATAATAATAATAATAATAATAATAATAATAATAATAATAATAATAATAATAATAATAATAATAATAATAATAATAATAATAATAATAATAATAATAGCAATTATAAAAATAATAATAATAACTATTATTATTATTATTATTATTATTATTATTATTATTATTATTATTATTATTATTATTATTATTATTATTATTATTATTATTATTATTATTATTATTATTATTATAATTATAATTATAATTATAATTATAATTATAATAATAAAAATAATAATAATAATAATAATAATAATAATAATAATAATAATAATAATAATAAGACACGTTTGCATAACAGACAACGACTAGATTAAGCAGATGTGTTGTGTTGCTGGAAAAAATTATCTCTGTTTGAATGCACTCCACAAACATTGACGAACACTTGCAGAAATAATGCAGACCAGGAGAGAGAATAATTGCACTGGACACACGCGATATTACGTTTGCATAACAGAGGAAAAAATAAATTAAACGAAATCCGAAATAAAGTTACTGGGTTTGTATGGAGTTGCGAAATAATATAGATATAAACGAAATAAAGTTACATCATTAATAAAGTCGGAAAGAAATAGATAACAATTGTATCTGCTTTCTACACACACGAAACTACGTTTCCAGAAAAGATGAGTAGATTGTTGATGCAGAAATGAGGTTGCGTGAGAATATATTCGTACACAAATTAATTATATAAAGTAAACAAACATTTACTAAGTTAATTAGCGCAAGGGAAAGGATTGTAATTGGTTTTGGAACACTAAATTTCATGAAACACTATATTGCATGAAAGACGACGAAAAGATGAAGCAATAGATAACTTAATTACCTGGAAAATGTACTTACATACGTAAAACAAAACACACACTAAACAAGCCAACGAGATCACGATAAATAACCAGCAGGATGAGTGTGTCTGTGGTCTCAGGACGCACACACGCGCGCGCACACACACACACACACACACACACACACACACACACACACACACACACACACACACACACACACACACACACACACACTACGGTGTTTGCACGGAAGGCGACAAACAGATCACGCAGCGCCAGAATTATGTTGCTGGACAATATACTTCAACGTAAAAAATGAGACTCTAAATACAGATCAACAACAGTACATTTTACATGTACACGTGGATAAATATATTCGCGGTTGAAATAAACAGCAGCAGTTTGCATTAAGAGGATGAAGAGATTATTCAGCGGCAGAATTGTTTATTGAAAATGTACTCAAAATAGAAAAAATAATGATACGCCAACTATATATAAAGAAAAGTTTAATTGATTTACACTCGCAGATAAATAAATATAAACAATAATAGTTTGCATGAAAGGTGACGAGGAGATTAATCAGTATTATAACTGTTATGACACCTGAAAATGTAACTGAAAATGTAACGAAATTATTATGCATAGACACTCTAACTATAGATAAACAAAAGCACAGCTGACAGGGAGGAAAGAATGTGATCGGTTGGCAAACACACGCACGTAGTAAAGATTCCATGAAAGATGACTCGTAGATTATGGAGAAGGTAAACTGTGCTATTGGAAAACATCACTAAAAATAAAGACACTAAAAATATTGATCAACAACAGCATATTTTATAACTCTAAGGAGAGAAAAAAAAATACGGTTAATATACACATCAGTCTCGCTAGTGTAGAAAAGTGAAGAAGAGATTAAGCATTTGAATTAAAATTTGTCCTTGTGTTAAAAAATACTCAAAATATTGTTCAGCAGAAACACAAACTATTCACTGAAGGAAAAAAGATAACTTCGATTGACTCCTTCCATTACGTTTGCATTATAGATGACGAACAGACTGAGCCATTCACAAACATGTTATTGCACGACACACCTGCGTGCGAGGAAGACACAGAAAGCAATTGTTGAGGGTAACAAATAAATAGATAACAATTGTATCTGCTTTTCTAATAACGAAACTACGTTTCCAGAAAGATGAGCAGATTGCTGATGCAGAAATAGTGCCGTGAAAATATATTCGTACACAAATTAATTATATAAAGTAAACAAACATTTACTAAGTTAATTAGCGCAAGGAAAGGATTGTACTGGTTTTGGAACACCAAAATTTGCGAAACACTATATTGCATGAAAGCATTTATCAAAAGATGAAGCAATAGATAACTTAATTACCTAAATACCATATGCTGCAAAAACAAAAACACACTAAACAAGCCAACGAGATCACGATAACAACTAGCAGGGATGAGTGTTCGTGGTCTGTGGCGTAGCGCGCGCGCACGCACGCACACATCATATATGCGCGCACACACACACACACACACACACACACACACACACACACACACACACACACACACAATAATATCACGACACTACGGTATTTGCACGGAAGGCGACAACAGATCACGCAGCGCCAGAATTAAAGTTGCTGGACAATATACTCAACGTAAAAAATGAGACCTCAAATACAGATCAACAACAGTACATTTTAAGTATGCACACGTGGATAAATAGAGTCGCGGTTGAAATAAAACAGCAGTAAAGTTTGCATTAAGAGGATGAAGAGATTATTCAGCGGCAGAATTCGTTTATTGAAAAAATGTACCAAAATAGAAAAAATAATGATACGCCAACTATATATAAAGAAAGCTATAATTGATTTACACTCGCAGATAAATAAATATAAACAATAATAGTTTGCAAGGAAAGGTGACGAGATTAACTGGCATTATAACTGTTATGACACCTGGGAAATGTAACTGAAATGTAACGAAATTATTATGCATAGACACTCTAACTATAGATAAACAAAAGCACAGCTGACAGGAGGAAAGAATGTGATCGGTTGGAAAAACACACGCACGTAGTAAATATTCCATGAAAGATGGACTCGTAGATTATGGAGAAGGTAAACTGAAGTGCTGGAAACATCACTAAAAATAAAAGACATCTTTAAATATTGATCAACAACAGCATATTTGGCAACTCTAAGGAGAGAAAAAATACGGTTAATATACATCGTAGTCTCGTTAGTGTAAAAAAGTGAAGAAGAGATTAAGCATTTGGATTAAAATTTGTCCTTGTATAAAAAAACATCAAAAGATGATCAGCAGAAACACAACCATTCACTGAAGGAAAAAGATTACTACGATTGACTCCCTTCCATTACGTTTGCATTATAGATGACGAACAGACTGAGCCATCTACAAACATGTTACTGCACGACACACCTTGGTGCGAGGAAGACACAGAAAGCAATTGCTAAACCTCAGGGACAAGAAGACTAATTGGGGTTGGCTTAAACACACACACACACACACACACACACACACACACACACACACACACACACATGCACCCCCCATGTCACACTGGCCAATTTGCAATGAAGGTGACGGAAAAACTGATAAAATGCAGAAATTATGGAACGCGAAAATGAACTTAGGTTAAAAGGCCTGCTGTCTCGCAGGGTTCGACAGCAAGGAAAAAAAAATAAAAAATATATCTACAAAACAATGATAATGTAATCTGGATCACGCGTGTTTTGTGCCTCGAGAGCATTACCGACGTTTACTATTTTACGTTTTTTTTTCAACAAAATTGTGTTATGCTGCGTAAAGGCGCGTGTTTTGAAAAAAATCCAAAGTGATGAGCTGAACGAAAAGAATATCATAATGGCTCTTGATTCAAAGCTATTTTCTTCGTCCATTGGCTGAACGTATCAGTACAGGTAAAGGTGGAAAGAAGAGGAGGAGGAGGAAGAGGAAAGGAGGAGGAGGAATAGGAGGAGGAGATGAGAAGAAAGGCTCAGGCTTATTGACTGAGTGAGGTCATGTTTGTTATGTTGTGCCATAAGGTGTCGCCTATTATATAAGTTTGAAGATGCCCTAAACTTAACTCTAACTTAACAAAACTACAAAAAGTTACCATAATATCTTGACTCTGTTAGGAAAATTATCTATTCTTCCTTACTAAATGAGAGACTTTCTATATAACAAAGTGAAGGCTTTTGTTAATTAATGCTAGCTGTCTGGATATCACGTAAGTTTGAAAACTTTTTAATTAACAGCTATATTATCCAAACTGGTTTGTTTAGTAAGGCAACACATCGTGGAAAAAATTTAAAAATTCCAATAAATTCAAAATTTCTGGGCCCCAGTACCCCGGAAACTTTCCATGGAAATTTGTTATTCACTGAAACTCCCAACTTTGGCAACCCTACCCACTTCAGAGGAAAATCATTACATATTTTTTATTGAATTCTGCGTTATCCCTTTGTCTATATTATCCAAGCAATGTCAACATCAACACGTCTTTATATGCGTCACCCGGGTCCAGGGTGTTTGTGTTGTATCGGTATTTATATGCCAACGCACAAGCACGTTTATCACATTAACTGAAGAGACAGACAGGCACAGACAGATAGTTAAATAGATAGACAGTGAAATTGATAGTTAAAATACTTGTAGGTAAATAGGATAGATAGAAAGATAGACAATCACGCAAATAGGGAGACAGACAGACAGACAGACAGACAGACAGACAGACAAAGAGCAGATGGACAGACAGAAACAAAGGGGAACAAGTTGTCCTTAAGAGTTTCTGTCAATATGGAAGCAAACGCAAACAAAACGAATGGAAACTTGCAGCAAATCAAGAAAACGAAGCTGAAATCAGCAACGAAAAAAAAAAAAAGATAGAGAAGAACGGACATGGAGAAAGACACTGGTGATGGTGGCGTTTAGATTGAGGAAAAAAAAGATGGAAGTGAACACACACACACACACACACACACACACACTCTCACACACACACACACACACACACACACACACACACACACACACACACACACACACACACACACACACACACACACACCACCACCACCACCTTTTCGGCCATATTCAGTTAACGCGGTGATTGCAAAGCTCGACTCTTCAGATACCCCTGTAGGTGTTCCTTCCAGATGTTCCTCGCTGGAAAGTTCCTTTGGCCTCTTCAGGTATCCCCAGGTTTCCTTTCAAGTGTTCTTTCAAGTGACTAATACTAAATTGCGTTACAGTTCACCTGGGGACACGACGCAGGTAAGATGGGGAACAGTTAATCAGATACATGGTCGGTGGGGCAGGTGAGGTCGTAGGAAGACATAAAGAGGACATGTAAGAGTGGACAGGTAATGGATAAGGAATGGGCAGGTGGGGAAGGTCAGTTGCGGGTTTGTTAGCAGGCGGTGAAAGGAAGGTCGGTGGCGGCAGGTATGCAGGCAGGTAATGACACTAATCGGCCAACTGAGATCACGGGAAGACAATATGAGGTGCATCAGCCAGGTGTGTGGTCAGGAAGTGAAATGGCTCAGGTTGAGACAGGTAATACGAGAATCATTCTACATTGGCCAGTCGGTTCCATGGAAATGCATGTATTGAGTTACAGAAGGACAGATTATGAGGCATGTCGTCAAGAGGAATAGGTGAGTTTCAGACAGGTTACAGAGTTTGGTTGGAGGAACAGGCGCAAGAAGATGTATATTTAGGCAAAGCCGCAGGAAGAAGGGCTGTGTTTTTGGCAAGCGAGCCGATGGGAGGTTATGAGTTGCAAGGGACAAGCGAGGTGAGAATAGGACAGGTGTGGTAAAGCCATACAATGTGACAGGATTATGATTTACGTGGACAGGGTGAGGTCAGGTGAGGTCACGCATAGAACAGGCGACAAATATTTATAATCCTATTCATAAAAAGGAATGGTCTGATTCTTTGATATCCCAGGCATTAAATATTTATAATCTATTCATAAAGGAATGGTCTGATTCTTTGATATCCCGGTTAGCATCCTATTCATAAAAAGGAATGGTCTGATTCTTTGATATCCCGGTTAGCATTTTCTTGATGTTGAAATAACGAGCAACTGGTGTAATAGTTTTTTGTGTAATTGGTCGCCGGATTAAGTAAGCTTTTAGGTAAAGGGGCAATATGAAGAGTAAAATTCCATAAATGTGCGTTAGTCGGGAAAGGTTCAAGACTAATTCAACAGTGTCTGGCGTGATGAAAATACGACGAGGATAATTTATTTTATTTTTTCGTGTTCAAGTTGTGAGTAGCGCGAGGCGGAGGGCGGCGTAAATTATTTCATGTTCGTTAGTTGATAAATGTGTTGAGAATAATTCAGTGATGCTGTTAAATAAATATGCCGAGATTAATTCAGTGCTGTTCGGAAATGTAACTGAAAACTTTAACAATATTAGACTTTGCATATGATGGTGTTTAAGCTTCAGTTTGCCTGAGATCACTGCGTAGGTTAAGAGAGTAAATATTTAATGCGCGTTGATTGTTAATAATACAAAAAATAACTCAGTGATTCTAAGTGTATGCAGAACTGCGTGGGGTTTAATTAGATCTAAATTTTCTATAGATTCAGATTTTGTTCTTATGTCGTTTTTTATTGGTTGTTTTTATGTAGATATTATTATTTTTCCTTATGTCTTGTATTTTATGCCTGAGTTGTGATTTTTTTATGTTTTGATGTTTTTCCCTCCTCCTCCACAGAAGGGAAGTATAAGATGGCGGAATTGGTGCGTGGAAGTTAGCCATTTTAAGGAAACAGAGGAAAGAGGGGCCGATGGCGGCAGGGTTCCTTCTCTTCACTCCGTCTTTCACGTCCATCTGAAAACTTACAAACACTGCAACAACCGCTTTCATCACTTAGTTCATCGATTTAATATTCCGGCTAACGTTTGCGGCGTCTCGAGTTTTCAATCGAAACCTTGAGGCAGACGAGGATGTCTCTAACCCGGGGCCCGAAGAGGAGGAGGCTGCCGGCTATAGCCCAGCAGAGGTGCAGGCCGGCGACACCTTCACGGAGGAGGCCTCCTCTACCTCGGCATCGTCCCAGAGACATCCCGACGTAAATACCCGCCAATTAGACTCCCATAACAACACGCCCGTAAACAGCACGCCCGAAAAACAACACACCCTGAACCACTGCGTGCCAGAGCGTGAGCCTGAACCAGTGCCCTGAGCCTGAACCAGTGCCTGAGCTCTGAACCAGTGCCTCGCCAGAGCGTGAGCCTGAACCAGCGCCCGTGCCAGAGCCTTAGCCTGAACCAGTGCCTGTGCCAGAGCCTGAGCCTGAACCAGTGCCTGAGCCTGAACCAGTGCCTGTGCCAGAGCCTGGCCCGTGCCAGAGCCTGAGCCTGAACCAGTGCCCGTGCCAGAGCGTGAGCCTGAACCAGTGCCTGTGCCTGAGCCTGAGCCTGAACCGGTGCCCGTGCCAGAGCCTGAACCAGTGCCCGTGCCAGGCCTGAACCAGTGCCCGTGCCAGAGCCTGAGCCTGAACCAGTGCCCGTGCCTGAGCCTGAGCCTGATCCAGTGCCTGTGCCAGGCCTGAGCCTGAACCAGTGCCCGTGCCAGAGCCTGAGCCTGAACCAGTGCCCGTGCCAGAGCCTGAGCCTGAACCAGTGCCCGTGCCTGAGCCTGAGCCTGAACCAGTGCCCGTGCCAGAGCCTGAGCCTGAACCAGTGCCCGTGCCAGAGCCTGAGCCTGAGCCAGTGCCTGTGCCAGAGCCTGAGCCTGAACCAGTGCCCGTGCCAGAGCCTGAGCCTGAGCCAGTGCCTGTGCCAGAGCCTGAGCCTGAACCAGTGCCCGTGCCAGAGCCTGAGCCTGAACCAGTGCCTGTGCCAGAGCCTGAGCCTGAACCAGTGCCCGTGCCAGAGCCTGAGCCTGAACCAGTGCCCGTGCCAGAACCTGAGCCTGAACCAGTGCCCGTGCCTGAGCCTGAACCAGTGCCCGTGCCTGAGCCTGAGCCTGAACCAGTGCCCGTGCCAGAGCCTGAGCCTGAACCAGTGCCTGTGCCAGAGCGTGAGCCTGAACCAGTGCCCGTGCCAGAGCCTGAGCCTGAACCAGTGCCCGTGCCAGAGCCTGAGCCTGAACCAGTGCCCGTGCCTGAGCCTGAGCTTGAACCAGTGCCCGTGCCAGAGCCTGAGCCTGAACCAGTGCCCGTGCCAGAGCCTGAGCCTGAACCAGTGCCCGTGCCAGAGCGTGAGCCTGAACCAGTGCCCGTGCCAGACCCTGAGCCTGAACCAGTGCCCGTGCCAGAGCGTGAGCCTGAGCCAGTGCCGGTGCCAGAGCCTGAGCCTGAACCAGTGCCCGTGCCTGAGCCTGAACCAGTGCCAGTGCCAGAGCCTGAGCCTGAACCAGTGCCCGTGCCAGAGCGTGAGCCTGAACCAGTTCCCGTGCCAGAGCCTGAGCCTGAACCAGTGCCCGTACCAGAGCCTGAGCCTGAACCAGTGCCCGTGCCAGAGCCTGAGCCTGAACTAGTGCCCGTGCCAGAGCCTGAACCAGTGCCTGTGCCAGAGCGTGAGCCTGAACCTTTGCCCTTGCCTGAGCCTGAGCCTGAATCAGTGCCCGTGCCAGAGCCTGAGCCTGAACCAGTGCCCGTGCCAGAGCCTGAACCAGTGCCAGTGCCAGAGCCTGAGCCTGAACCAGTGCCCGTGCCAGAGCCTGAACCAGTGCCCGTGCCAGAGCCTGAGCCTGAACCAGTGCCCGTGCCAGAGTCTGAGCCTGAACCAGTGCCCGGGCCTGAGTCTGAGCCTGAACCAGTGCCTGTGCCAGAGCCTGAGCCTGAACCAGTGCCCGTGCCAGAACCTGAGCCTGAACCAGTGCCCGTGCCAGAGCCTGAGCCTGAACCAGTGCCTGGGCAAGAGCGTGAGCCTGAACCAGTGCCCGTGCCAGAGCCTGAGCCTGAACCAGTGCCCGTGCCAGAGCCTGAGCCTGAACCAGTGCCCGTGCCAGAGCCTGAGCCTGAACCAGTGCCCGTGCCTGAGCCTGAGCCTGAACCAGTGCCCGTGCCAGAGCCTGAGCCTGAACCAGTGCCCGTGCCAGAGCCTGAGCCTGAACCAGTGCCCGTGCCAGAGCCTGAGCCTGAACCAGTGCCCGTGCCAGAGCCTGAGCCTGAACCAGTGCCTGTGCGAGAGCGAGAGCCTGAACCAGTGCCCGTGCCAGAGCCTGAGCCTGAACCTGTGCCCGTGCCAGAGCATGAGCCTGAACCAGTGCCCGTGCCAGAGCCTGAGCCTGAACCAGTGCCCGTGCCAGAGCCTGAGCCTGAACCAGTGCCCGTGCCAGAGCCTGAGCCTGAACCAGTGCCCGTGCCAGAGCCTGAGCCTGAACCAGTGCCTGTGCCAGAGCCTGAACCAGTGCCCGTGCCAGAGCCTGAGCCTGATCCAGTGCCTGTGCCAGAGCCTGAGCCTGAACCAGTGCCAGTGCCAGAGCCTGAGCCTGAACCAGTGCCAGTGCCAGAGCCTGAACCAGTGCCTGTGCCTGAGCCTGAACCAGTGCCCGTGCCAGAGCCTGAGCCTGACCCAGTGCCAGTGCCAGAGCCTGAACCAGTGCCCGTGCCAGAGCCTGAGCCTGAACCAGTGCCCGTGCCAGAGTCTGAGCCTGAACCAGTGCCCGGGCCAGAGCCTGAGCCTGAACCAGTGCCCGTGCCAGAGCCTGAGGCTGAACCAGTGCCCGTGCCAGAGCCTGAGCCTGAGCCTGAACCAGTGCCCGTGCCAGAGCCTGAGCCTGAACCAGTGCCCGTGCCAGAGCCTGAGCCTGAACCAGTGCCCGTGCCAGAGCCTGAGCCTGAACCAGTGCCCGTGCCAGAGCCTGAGCCTGAACCAGTGCCCGTGCCAGAGCCTGAGCCTGAGCCTGAACCAGTGCCTGTGCCAGAGCCTGAGCCTGAACCAGTGCCCGTGCCAGAGCCTGAGCCTGAACCAGTACCCGTGCCAGAGCCTGAGCCTGAACCAGTGCCCTTGCCAGAGCCAGAGCCTGACCCTGAACCAGTGCCAGTGACTGAGACTGACCCTGAACCAGTGCCCGTGCCAGAGCCTGAGCCTGAGCCTGAGCCTGAACCAGTGCCCGTGCCTGGGTCTGAGCCTGAACCAGTGCCTGTGCCAGAGCCTTAGCCTGAACCAGTGCCCGTGCCTGAGCCTGAGCCTGAGCCAGTGCCCGTGCCAGAGCGTGAGCCTGAGCCAGTGCCCGTGCCAGAGCGTGAGCCTGAACCAGTGCCCGTGCCAGAGCCTGAGCCTGAGCCAGTGCCCGTGCCAGAGCCTGAGCCTGAACCAGTGCCCTGCCAGAGCGTGAGCCTGAACCAGTGCCCGTGCCAGAGCCTGATCCTGAGCCAGTGCCGTGCCTGAGCCTGAACCAGTGCCCGTGCCAGAGCCTGAGCCTGAGCCAGTGCCCGTGCCAGAGCCTGAGCCTGAGCCAGTGCCCGTGCCAGAGCCTGAGCCTGAGCCAGTGCCCGTGCCTGAGTCTGAGCCCGTAATCATAACGAAACGTGTAAAGGCCCGTAATTAAAACGAAATACGTAAACGCCTGTAATTAAAATGAAACACGTAAACGCCCGTAATTAAAATGAAACACGTAAACGCCCGTAATAAAAACGAAACACGTAAACGCCTGTAATTAAAACGAAACACGTAAGCGCCTGTAATTAAAACGCAACACGTAAACGCCTGTAATTAAAACGAAACACGTAAACGCCCGTAATTAAAACGAAACACGTAAGCGCCTGTAATTAAAACGCAACACGTAAACGCCTGTAATTAAAACGAAACACGTAAGCGCCTGTAATTAAAACGCAACACGTAAACGCCCGTAATTAAAACGAAACACGTAAACGCCTGTAATTAAAACGAAACACGTAAACGCTCTTAATTAAAACGAAACTCGTAAACGCCCGTAATTAAAACGAAACACGTAAACGCCCGTAATTAAAACGAAACATGTAAACGCCCGTCATTAAAACGAAACACGTAAACGCCTGTAATTAAAACGAAACACGTAAACGCCCGTAATAAAAACGAAACACGTAAATGCTCCAAAAGTCCAAAAAACACATGACTCCGCACAAAAAACATAAGACTCAATCACCTCAAACAACCCTATACGAGGTGGGTGGGTGAGTGGGTTGGTGGGCGGGGGTGAAGGGAGAGAGGAGGGAGAGGGCAGGCCGATGGGTGGGTAGGGAGGCAGAGTGGGAGAGAAGGGGAGAGATGTGATGGGATCGTACAGGGGGGTAGGTCTATGACTACCTTCTTAGTAACCTTCCTTAGTTCCCTCCTTCCCTAGCTCCCTTCCTACCTACCTTCCTACTTGCCATGAAACACACTGACTGGCACACACACAAACACAATCACAACGAGGTGGGTGGTTGAGTGGGTTGACGGGTGACTGGAGGGAGGATGGACATGAGGGAGGTTGATGGTTGGGTGGGTGGGTGAGGATAGGTAGGGAGTGGGAGAGGAGGTGAGGGGCTCTGGTGTGTTCGTACGGAGGGTGGGTCCATAACGACCTTTCTAGTCACCTCCTGCCTTCCCTCTTTCCCTCCCTCCCTTCCTACCTATCAACCTGCCTACCAACCACCCTCCCTCCCTCCCTCCCCTCCCCCCCTGCCTCACCCACCATGCCTACTACTTACCACTCTACCAACCCACTTGCGAACCTGCAATACACCTCCCTTAAAAAAAAAAACACTGACTGGCACACACAAACACAAGACATTTCTTTTTTCATGGCAATTATATATATATATATATATATATATATATATATATATATATATATATATATATATATATATATATATATATATATATATATATATATATATATATATATATATATATATATATATATATATATATATATATATATATATATGTGTGTGTGTGTGTGTGTGTGTGTGTGTGTGTGTGTGTGTGTGTGTGTTCAACCATCCCCACAACAGTATATATTGCAGTGTATAGATGACAGGTTTCACCTGGAAATTGAAGTTGACAAACTCACTTCAAGCTGAAACACAAACCAACAAAAAACAACAAAAAGGTAAATACTAAAGAAAACGGGCTTCCGACGCGACCGAGCGGAGGGATACTCAAGTTCATTATTTACTTGCGTCTCAACTCTTACGTCTAACAGATATACATTTAAATAAATAAACAGAGAGAGAAAGAGAGAGATAGGTAGGTAAACATATAGGCAGACAGGTAAATAGACGTAGACAGGCAGACAAATGGACGGACATAAACAAGCAAACGCGCACGGTCCTTAGGAGTTTCGTCAACATGGAAGCAAAACAAAACACACGAATGAAAACTTACGATGAGTCAAACAAAACGAAGCTATAAATTAACCAAAGGCGACGAAAAGAATAATTGAGAGAGAATGGCTGCGCGCACACACACACACACACACACACACACACACACACACACACACTCTAACAAACATCACCTTCAACCTTTTTCGGCCAAATTCAATTAACACGATGGGATTGCAAAGCCTCGCCGCCCTCAGATGTTCCCTTCAGGTGTTCCTCGCAGTTGTCCCTTCAGGTGTCTCCTCAGGCTCTCCCATCAGGCATTCCATCAGGTGACTAATACATTACGTCACAGTTTACCTGGGGACACGTGACGCAGGTATGGTGGGGTTAGTTAATCAGATACATGGGCCAGGTGGGGGCAGGTGAGGCCACAGAAAGACGAGGCGTTGGAAGGCCAGGTAAGGAGAGGACAGGTAATGATTTATGCATGAGCCAGGTGAGGGAAGGCCTGGGGAGGGGTTGTTAGGGCAGGTGAGGGCGCAGGAAAGGGAAGTTAGGTCTGGACAGGTTAAGCGAGACAGTTGTGATCAAACGAAGACATAATGAGGTGCATCGGCCAGGTCAGGACAAGGGATGAGTGACTGAGGTTAAGAAAGGCAAAACGAGACTCAATATAAGGTAAATCGGTCACTTGGCTCCATGGGAAGGCAGATCCATAAGGGATAACACAGGGACAGAGGCTAGATGGGGGCACAAAAGGAGATGTTAAGTACAGAGGGCAGACATGGTCACGGATGGAAGTGTAAGGTACACAGACTAGACGACTTCACAGGAGGACATGCCATGAGGTGTGTCGTCAAGGGGAAGCCACAAATGGAATTCGTGGGTGATTTTCAGACAGGCAGCAGAGTCAGGTTAAAAGTGAGCTGAGGGAAATAGAGGTCGGGGAACATGTATAATAAAACCATGTCGCAGGAAGAAGGAGATGAGTTTAATCCAAGAAAGCCGAGCTGCAAGTGCCAGGCTAGGTGAGGAGAGAACAGGTGTTTTGAAGCCATGAAAGGTGAAGGCATTATGATTTACGTGGACAAAGTAAGGTCAGGTGAGGTCACGAGTAGAACAGGTGGCGTAAATATTTGTAATCTTATGCAGGAAAAATAGTAACGTGCTTCTTTGATAGGGAAGATGCTGGAGTCCATAATAGCCAGGAACATTCGGGAGCATTTAGAGAAACATAGCTTAATTCACGACTCGCAGCATGGGTTCATAAAAGGTAGGTCATGCCTCACCAATCTCTTGTCCTTCTACAATAAAGTATTTGAGGCGGTTGACAGAGATGAAAATTATGATGTAATCTATCTTGATTTTAGTAAAGCGTTTGACAAAGTTCCTCACCAACGACTGTTGCTTAAATTACAGGCTCACGGAGTAGAGGGTAAAGTTTTGAACTGGGTCAAGGCGTGGCTTAGCAATAGGAAGCAAAGAGTGCAAATCAATGGTAAAAGATCTGACTGGGGATGTGTTACGAGTGGGGTCCCACAAGGTTCGGTATTAGGTCCACTTTTGTTTATTATTTATATCAATGACTTAGATACAGGAATTAGTAGTGATGTTAGTAATTTTGCAGATGATACCAAGATCGGTAGAGTAATTGAGTCGGATCAGGACGCTAGTATTCTCCAAGGTGAACTCAACAGATTATATGACTGGGCGGATAAATGGCAGATGGAGTTCAATGTAGGGAAGTGCAGTATTCTGAGTGTAGGTAGGAACAACCCTCACATAACTATTGCTTAAATGACACTCTCATAAGTAGGTCTGGGTGCGAGAGGGATTTAGGGGTCTTAGTGAGCTCTGATCTCCGTCCAAGGGCACAATGCATTCAAGCTAGAAATCGAGCTAATAGGGTACTGGGATTTATTTCAAGGAGCGTAAGCAACAGAAGCCCCGAAGTCTTCCTCAAACTATATTTAGCATTAGTTAGACCTCATCTTGACTATGCGGTTCAGTTCTGGTCACCCTACTATAGAATGGATATCAAAATGTTAGAATCGGTGCAGAGGAGGATGACTAAGATGATTCAGGGGTTGAGAAACTTGCCATACGAGGAAAGACTCAAACAGTTAAACTTGCATTCTCTAGAAAGGCGAAGGGTGAGTGGAGACATGATCGAGGTTTATAAATGGATGAAGGGCTTTAATAAGGGAGACATTCATAAGGTTTTGTTGGTAAGAGAACCTGGTAGGACACGAAGTAACGGGTTTAAACTGGATAAATTCAGATTCAACAGGGACATAGGCAAAAATTGGTTTACTAACAGGGTGGTGGATGAGTGGAATAGGCTTAGCAGTCATGTGGTGAGTGCCAATACAATTGTCACATTCAAAAATAGACTAGATAAATTCATGGACAGCGATATTAGGTGGGGTTAGATACACGGGAGCTTAGGGTCAAAGGAGCTGCCTCGTACAGGCCTACCGGCCTCTTGCAGACTCCTGCGTTCTTATGTTCTTATGTTCTTATGTACCTAGGTCAGCGTTTTTTATGTTTAAATAACGAGTAACATTTTTTTTTTTGTTGTTGTTGTTGTATATGGCCGCCGGATTAGGTAAGTTCTCAGGTAAAGGAACATAATGAAGAGCAGATTTCATAAATGTGCGATAGTCGTGAAAGGTGTCAAGACTAATTCAGAAATGTCAGGCGTGATGAAAACACGACGTGGATCATTTTACTTTCTTTCGTGCTCAAGTTGTGAGTAGCGCGAGGCGGCGGGCGGCATAGATTATTTCACGTTCGTTAGTTAATAAATGTGTCGAGATTAATTCAGTGTTGCTGGGAAATGTGACTAAAAACTTTGACAATACTAGTCTTTGTTTATGTTGATGTTTAAACTTTAGTAATTCACATGAGGTGTCTGCGTAGGTTAAGAAAATAAATAATTAATGTGCGAGGGTTGTTAATAATATAAAGATTAACTCAGTAATTCTATGTGCTATACCGAACTGCGTGGGGTTTAATTATATATATTTTTTATAGATCTTGATTTTGTTCTCATATCGTTTTTTTTTTCGGTTGTTTTTTATGTAGATATTAATTAGTTTGTTTTCCTTTAGTATTTTTTTTTTTGCCTGGGCTGTGTTTTTGTAAAAGTTTTAATGCCTTTTTCTCTTTAGGTCTTGTAATTTTCTGTTTATCTTTGTATCGTTTTTTATAAGCCTTGACGTGTTTTCCGTACGTCCTGCTCTTCCTCCTCTTCTCACACATCTTTCTCTCCCCGTACAAAAATAACAGCCGTAAAGGCTCATGTTCCATCACAAGCCACACGAGGCGGCAGTGTACCTTCAAGAAAAGTGAAAGTGAGAGAAGAAAAACGTCGTTCGGGCTTCAGTGTTCGGGTGTTTGGAAACATTGACGTCATCTCTTATGCATCGTCTGGTGCCAAATAATTCCCGTAGGCTCAGACGCGGGGAAGAGGGTGAAGTAAAGGTCAAGGTGGGGGCGTACGGTATAGCTGCGCGTGGCCTCGGTGCTCAGCGGGCAAAGAGGCGAGAATAAAACACCGTCAGAACGCGGCTTTGGCGGCGGAGACTGTGGCAAATAAGATTTTTTAGGAAGATATATATATTTTTTTTAGGAATGATTTTTTTTTGGGGGGGAGGGGAGGCTGCTGCACAAGGGTGTTGTGGAGATTCTTTGCATGAACCTTAGACTTTCTCCTTCTGCTGCTATTCTTGTTTGATTGACTTATTGTAGCGTAGGTGTGTTAATGCTTATGAAGAGTTTTTGTAGGGGAAGTAGTTTTTTCCTTATAAAAGGCTGTTCTTTGGACTCATGACGTCAGCCACACTCACTCACTGGCTGCATGGTGGTATTCTTTTTTTTTTTTTATTGATGCGTAGATGGTTATGGAGGTTTTACTTAAGTGTATCTAATGGACGGGAGGTTCTTTATTTTTTGTTATATATTTTCCAAACTATAATTTTTATTATATATATATTTTATTCATCTGGGATATCCTAGTCAGTCGCACATTTATTTGTTGTCCTCTCTTCTAAATGTGCCCTGACCACTTTCATTTCTTGATTTTAATTGCCTTTACTATGTCATGTTCTTTTGTCACTTTGTTATTCCTTTTTCAGCTTGTCATATCCACCGTAGTCATTCCCAGCATCAGTCTCCATTACTGTTTGGGCATTTCTCACGTTGCTGTCACGTGTCGTGGCAGAGAACGACGCGTTGATTGCACCTTTCGCTCCCGGGACTACGGTCAGGTGTCTTTCAGTCTGTGTGTTACCGTGTTCTCAGGATTCTCACTCACAAAGTGAGTGGGCTTTTTTTCTCAGTTCGAGTGAAGAATTTGTTTGTGTCACTTTGTGTTAGTTGTTAGTGTAGATATTCATTTACTGTTCCTGGAGCTCTCTCGTGGATGACTATTCTGCTCTGAACATTGTTGAATATTCCTTTAGTCTTTTTTTATGAATTGTTTACTCTTCCTTGTCCATATTCCTTGTTCAATTACTTTACCATAGGCTTCAGTTTGCCATTAGTCTTGCAGTAAAGAAGCATCCCATCCACCACAGTACATAACTAACCCACCCAGATCACCACACCAATAACCGCCAAACCCTACCAGCCCACCCACTCACCCCCACACACAACTACCCACTCCTACCAACCCACCCACTCACCCACACACACAACTACCCACTCCTACCAACCCACCCACTCACCCCCACACACAACTACCCACTCCTACCAACCCCACCCACTCACCCCCACACACAACTACCCACTCCTACCAACCCCACCAGCCCACCCACTCACCCCCACACACAACTACCCACTCCTACCAACCCCACCCACTCACCCCCACACACAACTACCCACTCCTACCAACCCCACCAGCCCACCCACTCACCCCCACACACAACTACCCACTCCTACCAACCCCACCCACTCACCCCCACACACAACTACCCACTCCTACCAACCCCACCAGCCCCCCCACTCACCCCCACACACAACTACCCACTCCTACCAACCCACCCACTCACCCACACACACAACTACCCACTCCTGCCAATCCACCCACTCACCCACACACACAACTACCCACTCCTACCAACCCCACCCACTCACCCACACACACAACTACCCACTCCTACCAACCCCACCCACTCACCCACACACACAACTACCCACTCCTACCAACCCACCCACTCACCCCCACACACAACTACCCACTCCTACCAACCTCACCAGCCCACCCACTCACCCACACACACAACTACCCACTCCTACCAACCCACCCACTCACCCACACACACAACTACCCACTCCTACCAACCCACCCACTCACCCCCACACACAACTACCCACTCCTACCAACCCACCCACTCACCCACACACACAACTACCCACTCCTACCAACCCACCCACACACCCACACACACAACAACCCACACCAACCAAACCACACAGCCCACCCACACACCCACACACACAACTCACCCACTCACCCACTCACCCACCCACACACAACCACCCACTCCTACCAACCCACCCACTCACCCCCACACACAACTACCCACTCCTACCAACCCACCCACTCACCCCCACACACAACTACCCACTCCTACCAACCCCACCAGCCTCCCGCACACAACACCCTCCCTCACGCTCATTCAGTCACCCACCCACTCACCCACACACACAACTACCCACTCCTACCAACCCCACCACCCTCCCGCACACAACAGCCTCCGTCACGCTCATTCAGTCACCCACCCACTCACCCACACACACAACTACCCACTCCCACCAACCCCACCAGCCTCCCGCACACAACAGCCTCCCTCACGCTCATTCAGTCACCCACCCACCCGCCCTACCGGTTACCTGTTCTGTGGCTTTGGTTAATCTTGGGCTCATATTCTCCAACATTTTGGGACTTACACACTCGATATTGGTAAGGCTTTCGTAAAGGTTGTTGTGGGTATTTCCATGGGTAGTTTTATGAACCTAGTGATGGTTTGACAAGGCTTCTACACCATAAATAAAATATATAATGACAACCCTACTACTCTCCTTTGTGGCCTTTGGAAATATTCTTTGTTAGTCGAAAGCGTCTGAGAACACGAGCCTCAGTAAGCCTCGGTCCACGCACCTCACGCCTTTCTTTATGTTCCTCACTCACAACCATCACTGCAGCGGCCACGCTAACGTTATACTTCACCTCGGCCTCACCTCGACCTCCTGAAACACTGCCGCCCCAGAAATAAAAGCAACTCATCGAGAAAAATAGATATTGCTGACTTCCCTCTCGTGAATGTCTGGCGAGGTAAGGAAGGCAGGAAGGCCGTCAGGTGTTCCATATTAGAGTTTCCGTGATTGTCCCGTGAGTAAGTGAGGACAGGTGAGGAGGAGTTCATGAAGGTGTCTGGAGAAAAAGGGGAGGAGGATGGGTAGATGGAGAGGGAGAGGGAGAGAGGGAGATACGGAGGGAGCGGAAGTGGAAGTGGCGATAAGGAAGAAGTAAGGGAAGTATATAAGGGAAGGGATGGTGGGAGATAAAGTTAAATGTTGGGAGTAGGGAAGAAAAAATAATTGTATAGAGTTGGTTATGGTGGCGGTGGTGGTTGTGGAGAGAAATGGAGGGAAGGGAGAGAAAGAGAAATGCAGAGTAAGCAGTGGTGTTAGTGGTGGTGATTATAGTGGAGAGAAAACGGAACATGAGACAGTACGGGTGGTGGATGTGGTGGTGATTGCAGTGAAAGAAGTGGATGAGGGAGAGAGGAATAGCAAAGCGGGTGATGGTGGACATGGAGAGAAAGGAACTGGTGATGAAGGGATGGTTGACGATGATGATGCTGGTGGTGAATGTGGAGGTGGATTCGTAATGGCTTAAAGGAGAGGTGGAGCAATGCTTATCTAACGAGGTCGAGAGATGAGTGGATTATGCTGGTGGATGTGGTGGTAATGGTCGGGGTAATCTTGGAAGTGGAAGGAAGGCCAGAAGACTCGTTGCAACGAATAGTAACGACGTCATGATAGATGATTACTTGTTTGAGAAGGTGAATGAATGAAAGGGTGTGGTGAGAATGGCAGTGGTGACCTTGGCAGTGGAAGGAAGGACAGAAAACTCGCTACAATGGACAAATGGTATAGAACATGAGAGAAAATGATTGAGGATGTGGAGAGAGAAAACTAATGATGAGCTGGGCATGGCAATGGTTTAGTGTTCTTGAAAGGGAATAGAAAACAGAAGAGAAAATGATAGACAGAAGTGAACAAACACATGACTGAGAAAGTTCTAAGATGAAAGTATTGTAATGGTAAATATAATAATGATCATTGTGATTTGGAAGAGGAAGGAAAAGCAGAAGACTCGTTGCAGCAAACAAATGGTAGAGAGAAATGAAAGAAAACGACTGAGAAAGTAGAGATTAAAATATTGCATTACTCAATATGGAAATACCTAGTCGTTGTGATCTGGAAGTGTAAGGAAGCACAAAAGACTCACTGCAGCGGACGAATATTGGAGAAAAGTAAAAGGAGACGACTAAAGTAATGGAGAGATGAAAGTATTGTAGGTCATGGTGCTGGTGATCTAGGAAGAGGAAGAAAGCGCCGCAGACCCACGCATTGGCTAAGTGAAGAGGGACAGACAGAGAAGACAGAGGAAGGTATACATGAGCGAGAGGAGGGAAGGAGGGACAGAATGGTTGTGTAAGACATAAGAGAAGACAGAGAAGCCAACGAGCGGCGGTGATGAATGATTAACGAGCGGCAAGAAAGGTTAATTGCAGGTGCAAGTTTATCTTCCCGCGTGTAGGGTGTATTGTGCTCTAGAAGTGGTGGTGGTGGTGAAGGTGGTAATAGTGGTAGTGTTGGGGAGGGTAGTAGTAAGAGTTGTAGTGATGGTGGTAGTTGTAGTAGTTGTAGTTATAGTTATATAGTTTTAGTTGTTGTTGCTGTTGTTGTTGTTGCTGTTGTTGTTGTTGCTGTTGTTTATACCTACATTAGAGATGGAGAGACAGACAGGAAGACAGTCATGGGAACAGACATAAACAGAAAAGCAGGCAAACAGACATAAACATACACAGAGACAGACAAACAGACAGATAGACATACAAACACGGAAAAAGACAGATTGACGAACAGATATACAGACAGACAGACGTAAAGACGTAGAAAGAAATAACATGGTAGAATCTATAACACAGCCCCAATGCGTGTGGATAATATAATACTGACGATAATGTAAAAAAAAAGGTAATAGTAATAATACCATACAAATAATACATGAGCAGCAGCAGCAGCAGCAATTAGGCGGTGCCGTGCATACGTTCCTCCCAAACCAATCATCGCCGCGGCGTAATTACATTCCCACGCCCCGACACACCTGGAGAGCGGCGCCTCTACCTGCGGGGCGGGGCGGCGATAGCACAGGGAGACAGCGGCGCGGCGGAAAACAACAACAGCAACGAGATAACAAAAAGATTAAGAGAATGACAGACCTGGCGATGTCCGCATCATGGAACAGTTACCCAGACCAACTGAAATTACAGTTTCATCTCTTTTACTACTACCACTACTACTACTACAACTAGTACTATACTATTACTACTGCTACACTCATTACTACCACTACTACCAGGGCTTCTTTTCTTGCTATCTGTTTTCCTATTTCCATGCTAACTATAACCCAGACACCATAGTTGTGTACTCACTGTTTTCGTATATGCTTCCTCAGCAATAAAACCATCACACACACACACACACACACACACACACACACACACACACACACACACACACACACACACACACACACACACACACACACTCACTCACTCACTCACTCAGGGTAGCTCAATATCCGCTCCGGTAGCTCAATCGGTAGACCGCTGCGCTGCAAGGCTTCACGGCCAAACAGGCGCTGGTTCGAGCCCCGCTCAGGCCGGATTCTTTCCGTTGACTAGGAGTGGTTACTGTCCCCCCTTGAGCAAGGGGGATGGGGTGTATGGTGTGTGAGATCCTGGCAGTACCCAGAAATCGACGCGTTAATGAGCAAGCACTTGCTCGTGTCGGGAGGGTACCTGCTGGCGAAAGTGAGTCCAACTCATGATCAGGCCGTGATGAATTACACACACACACACACACACACACACACACACACACACACACACACACACACACACACACACACACACACACGGCTTTCTTTTTCCTTTTTTTCCCCTTTCCTTCATCTTGACCCCGACACTGACGAAGAGGAAGTAGTTTAGTGAGCAGGATTTTATCCCTCCTCCTCCTCCCCCCTATCCTCCTCCTCCCCCCTCCTCCTCCTCCTCCTCCTCCTCCTCCTCCTCCTGGATCTGGATAATAAAGCGCAGGGCACCTGTATGGTGCATAACACGCATATTTGTTGGCTGTTGGGGGGACGGGGGAGCCGAGTGTGCAGGGGAGGGAAGTGAATCAAGTGTAATTGTTAGTGTTGGTGTGTTGTGGTGACAAGTGAGTGTGTATTTGTTTTTTGAATGAGTCTATTGTACCGCAGTCTAAAATCTGTTGAGGGAGGCTGTTCCAGTCACGTATGGTGCGTGGAAAGTATGAGTGCTTGTATGCGTCAGTGTTAGTGTGATATGTTTGGTATTTATGGATGTGTGTGTTACGAGTACGTTGACTGTTTGCCTTGTGTAGGTATGTTTGTGGGTCAATGTCAATGTGAGTGTTTGTGATCTTGTACATAAGTGTAAGTCTGTGTGCTTGTCTGCGTATGTGAAGAGGGTCCATGTTTATCTGTTGTTTGATCCGTGTTGTGATGCCAGGCGTTCCAGTGTAATTGTTTGTAATGAACCTTGCCGCCTTGGTCTTGATTTGTTCTCCCTCCTCCTCCTCCTCCTCCTCTTTAATTCCTCGCCACTTTCTTGTTTTTTCTTTTCTAACTCAACTGTCTTTTCGGCTTTCATTTTTTTGTGTTTACTTCATTAGCAACATAGGGGTTCACTTTTCAGATTTTCGTCATCTCTCTCTCTCTCTCTTTCTTCTCTCTCTCTTTCTCTTACCTCTTGGCTTTGAGAGAGAGAGAGAGAGAGAGAGAGAGAGAGCGCGAGAGAGAGAGAGAGAGAGAGAGAGAGAGAGAGAGAGAGAGAGAGAGAGAGAGAGAGAGAGAGAGAGAGAGAGAGAATGCTGAGAAGTAAAATCGAGCCAGGCAGCCAATACGAACTACCTTAATAAAACCGGCACAAAATCACACAGGAAAGCGACACATTACAGAAAGTCTTGAAATAGTAGATTGAGAAAGTTTGTAACCTGGAAAGAACATTAAGAAAAATTATTAAAATGACATATCTTCTACTGGCAACTCTTAAAGAATGTCACAGTTACCTTTTTTACTGAATTGCTTTCATTATCTTTATTGTGTTTTATGTACGTTAAGGTATAAGGTTTATTTTGCTTTCATCGTTTTTCTGTTTCCATTTTTTTCGTAGAACTGTTTGTTTCATGTGCATCTTACTTACACTTGCAGCATTGATTACTACTACTACTACTACTACTACTACAACTACTACTACTACTAGTATAATAGTAATAATAATGCTACTACTACTACAACTACTACTACTGCTACTTAAATAATAGTAATAATAATGATACTACTACTACTACTACTACTACTACTACTACTACTACTACTACTACTACTACTACTACTAATAATAATAATAATAATAATAATAATAATAATAATAATAACACTCCTTTGTTTACATATTTGTCTACTTTTTCACTTGTATATTTATAAGATATTACTATTTTAATTCATTCATAATTTACCTATTTTTTTTATTTGTCCATCTATGTTTTGCATTCATTCAGTTATGATTCCTCCATTCAATGTTTTTGCACTTATTCATCCATTCGTTCACCGTTCAGTATTTCGTGTATTCATGTATTTCATTCCTCTATGTTTTATTGTTCGGACTTATGTTTAATATTCCTTTTTTTCCTTTTTTTCCAGGCGTCCGGCGGAGGGGAGGAGGTGAGTAACAACAGTGGCGGCCATTTTTATGTTCTTTGGGAGGGAGGAATAAGGAGAGAGAGAGAGAGAGAGAGAGAGAGAGAGAGAGAGAGAGAGAGAGAGAGAGAGAGAGAGAGAGAGAGAGAGAGAGAGAGAGAGAGACAGAGATATAGAGCGTTAATGGATAAGAAAATTTTGAAAACGAAGTAAAATTGGGGAGTGTTTGGATTGGGAGAAAAAAAACTTTCACTGCTTGAGTTGAGTGTGACAGTCAAATGTTTTTTTCCCTTAAACTTTTTCCCACTTTCAGCGACTTTTCGTTTCCTTTTATTGGTTCGACTTTTTTTCTAATTTTTTTTTTTTTGAGTTTTCATGAACTGTCCTTTCGTTCATTTCCCCTTTTTTTTTCGTGTCTTTTTCTTGTTCCTTTCGTACTTTTCTTTACTTATTTTCATTTTTAATTTATTTTTCATGTTTTTGTTGTGCATCTTCTCTTCTTACTTTGTTTTCGTTTCTTCCATACTGTTTTTCCTACTAGCATCACCTCCTCCTCCTCCTCCTCCTCCTCCTCTTCATCATCCTCATATTCCACCTTTTTTCTTTTACATCTCAGCCTATAGCGCCGGTAGGATTTCTTCAGGGGCCTAGCTGATGGTCGACCCAAGCCCGTCATGGCGCAGGCAACTTTTTATAGTGGCGCCAGTTATGCCTCCTCCTTTTCTTCATCCTTCTCATCATCCATCTCCTCTTCCTCCTCGTTACGTTATTGGCGCAGGTTCTTTAATCTCAACCGTGGGTCACTAATGTCCTGACTAACTTAGGAAATAAGCAGGCAGCCTCATTATAAGCCATCAGACACTTCCGCCTGCCCTTCCTTGTTTGAATGTTTCCATGTTTTCTCCTCCTCCTACTCCCCCTGTTATTACCACTCAACTTCCTTCCACGAGATCGTTCAGGAGAGAGAATTTGTCGCATTTCCTCGTTTTATTTTATACCATTCCTCTCTCTCTCTCGGTTAAAGAAAGAACAAAGCACGCCCGAAAACATTAGACTTTATAATAATGCCAGGCGACGAGTAATAAGACTAGTAGGTCAGGCAAAGCGTAGATATGAAGAAAATATTGCAGCCAACTGTAAAAATAATCCGAAATCTTTCTTCAGTTACATAAACAACAGAAAAGCGATCAAAAGTGGTATTGAACCTTTAACAAACAGTGACGGTGCACTAGTGACTGACAGCCAACACATTGCAAATTTCTTAAACAATTACTTTTCCTCGGTGTTTAATACTAACAGTCTTCCTCTCGCTATCACCAACACCAGTACTATTGTAAATCTCGAGCATGCATTGCCTAATTTTGAAATAACAACCGATGAAGTCCTTAAAGCTCTCCATTCACATAAAACAAATAAAAGTCCCGGACCCGACAAAGTATATCCTATACTGCTTAAAGAAACAAAGAGCGAAATACTCTCCTCCCTCACTACCGTATTCAATATGTCCTTGCGACAAGGCATCGTCCCTTCGGACTGGAAAAAGGCTAACGTGACACCGATTTTTAAGAAAGGAGACAAAAAATACCAGGTAACTACGGACCCATTAGTCTAACTTCAACTGTAGGTAAGCTACTCGAGAGCATAATTAGAGACAAAATTGTGAGTTACCTCGAAAGCCACTCATTAATTGGGGATTCACAACATGGCCTCCGTAACAAAAGACCCTGCCTGTCAAACCTACTGACCTTTTATAACGATCTCTTCTCAATTTATGACGTAACCAAATCAGTGGACGTAGTCTATCTTGATTTCCAGAAAGCGTTTGATAAAGTCCCACATCATAAATTACTTTATAAATTAAAGCAAATAGGCATTGACGGTCAAGTAAACCAATGGATCGCGAATTGGTTGAGCAACAGACAACAAAGAGTTGTGATTGACGGATTTAACTCAGAGTGGGCGCCGGTCACTAGTTGCGTCCCTCAGGGCTCGGTTCTTGGCCCAGTACTCTTCATTATTTACATCAACGACGTGGATGTTGGACTCAATAATCGCATTAGTAAACTTGCAGACGACACAAAGATTGGTAACTCGATTCTCACTGACGAAGACAGGCAAAGCCTCCAAGAGGATTTGCACAAAATTTCAGCTTGGTCGGATAAATGGGAGGTGCCCTTTAACGTAGACAAGTGCCAGGTCCTTCAAGTTGGAACAAAAAATAAGAAGTTCGATTTCGAAATACGCGGCGTTAAACTCACATGCGTTGAATGCGTTAAGGACCTGGGGATTAAAATCGCGTCAAACCTCAAATTCTCACATCAATGCATCGATGCAGCAAATAAAGCGAACAGAATGTTGGGCTTCATTAAAAGAAACTTTTTATTCAAGAATAAAGATGTAATACTTCCGCTCTACAATAGTTTAGTCAGACCCCACTTGGAATATGCGGTACAGTTTTGGTCTCCCCACCATGCCAAGAACATTGCTAAACTAGAAGGTGTTCAGCGTCGAGCAACAAAAATGATCCCTTCCTTGCACAACAAATCCTACGAAGAAAGGCTTTCCACCCTTAACATGTTCTCTCTTGAGAAACGTCGCCTCCGAGGAAAACTGATCGAATGTTTTAAAATACTTAATGGTTTCACGAATGTAAACAGAACAAAATTGTTTATGATCGATGACACTTTGCGAACGAGGAACAATGGCACAAAACTCAAATGTAGACAAGTAAATTCAGACTGCACCAAATTTTTCTTCACCAACGTTGTAGTGCGAGAATGGAATAAGCTCCCACCGTCAGTGGTCCAGTGTAACACGATTGACTCCTTTAAAAACAAGCTCGACCGTCACTTCCTTGAACTTAATATTAACTAGAGTAGAAAATCAACGTTTTGGAGCCATCTGATTAATGTAAAATCACCTAGGTTTAAGGACAGACCACCTAGTCTGGACCATAGGGTCTGTGTGGTCTGATTTTCTATGTAAATCTGATTTTCTATGTAAATCTATGTAAATTATTTCTCTCTCTCTCTCTCTCTCTCTCTCTGTCACGCATGATGGATGAGTTGAAAATAAGAGCGAATGGCCGTCCACTTTCCTCACCTTCCAACACTCGGACACACGACGAAAAAAAAAAGATGAAAAAAGACAAGAAAATGAGGAAAGTTGGACGAAATGAGACGTGAAGGGACTCGTGGCAGCCTCGCCGCCGACTGTACATTAGGAGAGAGTGAGAGAGTGAGGGAGTGCGGGAGGGAGTCCATGTGTAATTGAGTGCGTTTGTGATAGTGTATGCGAAAGAGTGATCGCGGTTAGATTGGGTTTTATGATATCGTATAAGTGATGGGTGCGTGTGTGATAAAGTGCGTGCGGTATAGGTTGCGTGTATGATAGTGTGTGTGTGTGTGGTGGAGTGCGTGTGTGATAGAGATGCGAGAATGTGTGTGTTAGAGTAAACTATGGTGTGTGTGTGTGTGTGTGTGTGTGTGTGTGTGTGTGTGTGTGTGTGTGTCCTTGACCTGAAATTCTCTCGCGCTCTGAAAAGCCAGATAATTGTTTTCCTTCTTAATTCTGTATTTTTTTCTTTTTTTGGTGTGTGTGTGTGTGTGTGTGTGTGTGTGTGTGTGTGTGTGTGTGTGTGTGTGTGTGTGTGTGTGTTATTGTACCCCAATTTTGCGGGTGGTGCAGAAAGAGGTAATCTCACACCTGTGCCTGCTTAATATCCACATCTTCATCTTTTCTTCTTTTTTCTTCTCGAACTGCTTTTGTTGCTTCATCTTTGCATTTTTTCTCTCCTCCCGCGTCTCTTCTGCCCGCCTGTAATTCCTATCTTCATCTTTACCTCTTTCTTCCTTTTCTTCCTTCTGCTAATGCTTTTTTATATTTTCGTTTTTATTCTTTTTACTTTTTTTCTCCAGTTTTTCATCTTTCTCGTCCAAGTCTCCATTTCATTGTTTTACTACAACTTGTTTTTTACGTTTTCATTCTCCCTTTCTTTTTCCTCCTCTTATTTCTCTTCCTTATTTCTATAGTTTTTTTTATCTCTCTTATTATATTCCACTTTCCCCTGCTTTCTCCTCCTGTATTCCACGTATTTCCTTTATTCCACTCACCATTCCCCAGGGTCCCTTTTCTTCTCCCCTTCCTCCTCTCCCCCTCTCTCCCTTTTCCTCCTCACTCCTCCCCCTTCCCCCTTCATCCACTTCAGATAATGGGTATGTGAAAGGTGGGGAAAATGTGTGTGTGTGTGCGTGTTAGAGAGTGTGTGTGTGTGTGTGTGTGTGTGTGTGTGTGTGTGTGTGTGTGTGTACCCATTTATGTTTGTCTTACGTATATTCAGTGTTTTCCTCAGCACACTTCACAAACAGGGATGCGTGTGTATATATTTGTGTTTGTATGTATATAAGCGCACAAAGGCTATGTCTGTCTGTATGTAAGGCGTGTTGTCTTTGTCCCAACTCGAACGCTTCGCAGAGACGTGTGTGTGCATGTGTATGTACGTGTGTGCCGGCCTTCCGTGTTGGCACTTTGCCGACAATGATTCCGCGAAGATAATTTCACAACGACAATAATGTTTTACGCTTAACTGAACCTTTCCGTGACTCTTGACTCCGCCCTGAACACGAGTATGTTCCGAGGCGGTCAGCAGGAAGCGTGGAGCATGTTTGTCTGGATGGCCGTCACGACTTATGTTTTACGTTGTTTATTTTAGCTCTTGTTTTTTATTATTATCACTATTTATTATTCTCTTCTATTTCATTTTCTTTTCGTCCTCTAGTATTTGTTCGTGTTCTAATCACTATCACAGTAATTATTATAGTTTTTTTCATTATATTCCTCCTTGTTTGCGTTCTTGTTCTTCCATTACTTTTCCTCAACTTCTCTTGTCGTTTGTTCGTCCATTTCTGCGTTCCCAGTCCTCCGTACATTATATATGTTTTTGGCTCACACACAAAAAATATTTCCAGTCACAAAGGAGGCTGGTCAGGTTCTCATAGGTGTTTGTTCACGTTCATGGTGCAGAAGTCTGGTCAATCTAATGCTAGGCTAATAAAACTACCCACGGAAAGACTAACACAACATTCGAAAGCCTTATTAACTGTGGGTGTGTCAGCCCCGAAGTGTTTATAAATATGGGTCTTGTGTTAGGCTGGTGTGTATAGTGTTTGTCACAGAAAGCCTTTGAGATATTTTGTAACAATTGTTTCGTTATTTTCGTTTTCTTCGTCCTCTTTTTCAGTCATTTTTTCCCCTTATCCACTTCTATTTATATATTTTCCTTTATTTCGCTTTCTCTTCATTATCATCATCTTGTTTTTGTTCTTCTTGTTCTTGTTGTTGTTCTTCTCCTCTTCCTCCTCCTCCTCTCTCCTCTCGTCTTATCTCCCTTATTACCGTTTTTATATCTATTTATGACCTTTATCACACATTCTTCCGTTGTCTATTGCTTCGTAAATTATCACCACACGTGTTATCTCCTTGGTTCATTCCCTTATCTTGACTTCCTTGTTTGTTTTATATTTATTACATCATTATTTGTTTTATCTTTTATATTATCGCTTATTTATCCCCTCCTCGTGTGTGTGTGTGTGTGTGTGTGTGTGTGTGTGTGTGTGTGTGTGTGTGTGTTCTTACCCCTTCCAGTTTTCCTTTACCCTTTGTCTCTTTTATCTTGTTTTCTATTACATGTTTTTTTTCTATTTTCTCTTTCTCCCTCTGCCCGCTTTTGCCTTATTTTTTCTCTTACACTTTTTCTATATTCCGATACTCTTCCTTTCTTCTTTTTCTTCCTTCCTCTCCTCCTCTTCCTCCTCCTCCTCCTCCTCCTCCTCCTGTTTCGCCGCCTTTCATTGCCCTTCTCCTTCCTTTCAGTTGTTTTTCTGTTTGTATTTTTCTTTCTCGGTTTCTTTTATCTTCGCTTCCGCCTCCCTCGTTTTGTTTGTGTATTCTTTATGTTTCCCGTTTTGTCTCTTCTTCCCGTCTCCCCAGTTACCCGTCCGTCTGTCTGTCTGTCTGTCTGTGTCACTATCACACGTTTCCCTTCCTTCCTCTTTTTCTTGTTTTTTTCATCTTTGTTTTTTCATTTTTTTCTTCCTAAACTTCTGTCAACTGGCTACGCGATTTTTTTGTATCATTTTTCTCTTTCGTCTCCTTCATTTTTTTTATAAATTCTTTTAATCTTCGTTTTGCTGTTGCGTTGTATTTTTTTTCCTTCTTTCCTCCCCATTCGCTTACTGTATTCTCTATTATTTTCCCCTTTGTTCCTCTCCCTCTTGTTTCCTTCTATCCGGTTTCGTTTATTGGGTTTCTCCTCAGATTAAATTCTTGCTTTCTTCTTCTCTCTAATTCCTTCACTTCTCGTCTCATCGTTTCTCTTTTCCATTTCAGCTCCTCCACTTTCTCTTTCTTTAATTTGATCTCTCTCTCTCTCTCTCTCTCTCTCTCTCTCTCTCTCTCTCTCTCTCTCTCTCTCTCTCTCTCTCCCCCACCCCCCGCCCGAGCTCCACTTAACCCTCTTCAGAGAGTGTCGAGGTGGTCGTCAGGACAGCGTGTGGGTAATCTCGGCGATGACTGTAAAACGCGGAGTAGTAATAATAATGAGACGAAAGTCAAGGAAAGATAATAATAACACTCCATTCACATTCAGCGATAGTGACAGAGATAATGATACAAATATGAACAAAAGAAAGAAGGATAAGGCGTGCTGAACAGAATATCCAAAAAGCTGAAAAAAAAAAACAATTAGAAAAATAACACACACACACACACACACACACACACACACACACACACACAGGTAAGGAGCCCTAAACAGTTATTAGTATTACCATTATGCAAACGACGCCAGAATAAGGTGTCAAAGAGCACGGGACCTGGGGGAGCTGCGTGGAGGGGGGACGTGTGTGTGTGTGTGTGTGTGTGTGTGTGTAGCTTTACATAATAAGGTCTCTCTCTCTCTCTCTCTCTCTCTCTCTCTCTCTCTCTCTCTCTCCGAATACCACGCCTTAAGAAGACACAAATGCTCTCTCATCGTGCACGAAGATTTGCCTTGCAGAACACTCGAGGGAATGCGAAAGGCAAGAGCAGGAGGAGAAGAAGAAGAAGAAGAAGAAGAAGAAGAAGAAGGAGGAGGAGGAGGAGGAAAAGCAATAACAAGGGAGCGAGGTACACCGGTTATTCGATATATGTGAGTTAGAAGTATGCGAATTCGCTCATATGCGACTAACCTAAATGTGCCAAGTATTCGTTTTATGCGAGAAAAATTCGCTATTATGCGAGTAGCGGCGCTGGTGTGACGGGTTGGTGAGGTATGGTGGCCGACTCGCACTAGAGGGCGGCGGGTGCAAATGTTTTCCCGCACTTTCCTGGCCTATAATTAACTTTTTCTCCCTCTGATCCTAAAGTTAATCCTCAGGTAGCTAATTATCAGCTTAAATCGTAGACTTTGGGTGTGTCTCCCCGGAAGCAATCAGCAGCTCTGGGCCGTCAGACTCGGAGAAGCTCTACCCTGAATGGGGTACATATAACTTCGAGTATAATATCCATGGCCTGATTTCCCTTCAGTAAGATTCAAAATACATATGCATATACAGTACGTGATATAGTAGAAAAGCCATGCATATTTTAACTTAACGTTCGAGATTCCAGAATTTTACGTCTATTCGTGTTTGATACTCGTATTCCGCGTCGGTATGCGGACAGCCGCATTTTCGCTGCCAGACGTAAGACTCTCCTCTCCCTCTACTGAGAGAAAAATGCATGTCCTTCACAGATATGAAAAAGTTCATAGAGATCAAAGTTGTAGAAGAGGCAGTTCTAAACAAAAACTGCTAATGTATTTTTTTACGCCGCGATGAATCCTTACCGAGATATGGGTTCGAAAACGGGTCGTGAAACACAACCCCCTAAATTAATGGAATGATAGGTTCAATATATGCGAGTTCACATTATGCGAGTTTTTTGCAGAACGTAACCCTCGTATATAACGAATACCTGGTGTAATTTAAAAAGAGAAGGAAGACCTGAAAGTGAGGTTAGCAAATGAGAAGGAGGAGGAAGAGGAGTAGGAGGAAGAAGAAGAAAGGAAGAGGAAAAAGAAGAAACAAAATAAGAATAGAAAAGGAAAAAGAGGATGAGGTCAAGAAAAAGTGAACCAGCAGGAGAAGAGAAGAAAAAATGGAAACATGATGATGATGATGATGATGATGATGCAGAGGAGGAGGAGGAGGAGGAGGAAAGAGAAGGAAGTAAAATGAAAGAAAAATGGAAAAACAATGCAAAACCGGAAGAAGTGAAAAGAAAAGAAGAAAAACGACGAGGCCGAGGCGTCGTATAAGAAGTAAGAGGTGGGGGGGGGAGGAGGATGGGGGGGGGAGTGAGGATGTCGAGGTGCTGTAAGAGGAGAGAGTGAAAGAGGATAAGAAGGGAGAAGATTATGGTGGCAGAGGAATGTTAAACCTGGAAGCAAAGAAGAAGGAGGAGGAGGAGGAGGTGGAGGTTTATGCGCTGGTGGAAACTAAGTAAGAAGAGGATGAAGAGGTGGTGACTGATGAAAGGGTGTGATGAAAGGAGAGGAGAAAGGGGGATAAGAGAAGAGGAGGAAGAAGAAGGAGAAGAGGAAGAAGTGAGCGTAGGTGAGATAAAGTTTTTTGTAAGAGGTAAAGCAAAAGGAAGAAATGGATATTCAAAGAGAAAAGGAAGAAGAAAAAGCGGAAGAAAAAGAAGAAGAAAAGAAGAAGAAGGAGAAGAAGAAGAAAAGGAAAAAGTGAGTAAAAGATAAAAAAAAGAGAAAGATTTGGAAGTGTAAAGAAAAAGGTTGAGAAGTATAGAGACGAAGAGGAGAATCAAATATACAAAGAGGTGAGAGAAGAGAGGGTGAAAAGCAAGGAAGAATAGAGTCAAGGAGGAGGAGGAGGAGGAGGATGAGGAAGCATGGAGTCAACTCGGCTTTGAAATATTTGGCATAAGCAAACTCTTTAATATTCATTGTGGTAAGACACTCTCTCTCTCTCTCTCTCTCTCTCTCTCTCTCTCTCTCTCTCTCTCTCTCTCTCTCTCTCTCATACATACCAACTGCTTCCTTATCTTTTCCCTCCATTCGTCACCCTCTGTCCTACATTCTCTTTTTTTTTCTTCCCCTCTTTCCTTTTGTCTCCCTCCCCACCATTCGCTTCTCTTATCCATCAACATATTTCCTTTTCCTTCTTTATTTTTTTCTTTCTCTTCCCCTGTTTCTCCTCTTTTTTGCTACCTTCCACTCTCTCCCTTCTTTATCCTATTTTCTATGGGGGCTTCGTGGTACAGTGGTTAGCACACTCGGCTCACAACCGAGAGAGCCCGGGTTCGATTCCCGGGCGGAGTGGAAACATTTGGGCGGCTTTTCCGATACCCTACGCCCCTGTCCACCCAGCAGTGAACGGGTACCAGGTAGTATTCGGGGGTTGGGTCCTGTCTCATGGGATCTGTTCCCTTCTCCTATAATTCCTTCCGCTTCTGTCTCTCTCCGGCATATGACCACAGATGTTGCGCCGACTAAAGGAAACTTTCCAACTTTTCCTATTTTCTACTGTTTGCCACACCCTTGCTCTCTCCCTCTTACACTCCCCTCTTTCATATTTCCCCTAACTATTTTTTTTTTCTTTTTATTTCCGTCTCATGTCCTTAACTTTTTTTTGTTTTTCGTCCGTTTCATTTTTCTCCTTTTATTTTCTAACTCATATCATTTCTTTTCGACTCAGTTTCTTTATCTTTCTTCCTCTCCCCCTTCACATTTGTTCGTGTAGCTTCCTTCCTTCATTCCTTCCATATTTTGTTCTTTCCATCCTTTTTTTGTTTCATTTTACTCCTTTTTTTTCTTGTGTCATTTCTCGCTTTCCAAAACTAACCCCTTTGTGTATATATAGTCATGCCTCCTACTCCTCCTCTCCCTTTCTTCCTTCTCTTCCTCCCTCGTATCCTCGTCCTGTCTTCGGTATTTTCCACACATTTATCCTTCCTCGTTTTCTCCACCAACTCTTTTTCATCCAGATATTCTCTCCTTTTCTCTTTATTTTCTCTTTTTTTTTTTTCTCCTTCCCGCTTCATCATCTCTCCTTTCCCCTTTTTTCTGCTACCTAATCTTCTTCCTCCTCCTCCTCCTCCTCCTCCTCCTTCCTCCTCCTCCTCCTCCTCCCTCCTTGACCCCGGAAACAAGGCCTATCTTATGTATAGAAATGACTTCGTGTTTGCAAGAGAAAAGGAGGAGGAGGAGGAGGAGGAGGAGAAGAAGAGGAGGAGGAGGGATAAAAAAAATAATAATAATAGTTATATGAAGGAGAATTATAATTAGATGAAGAAGAAATAGTAGAAAAATAGAAGAAAAAATGAGAAGAAGAAGAAGACGAGGAGGAAGAAGTGGAAGAGGAAAAAGCGATCGAGAAGGAAAAAATGCAAAAGGAAAGAATTAAGCAGGAAAAAGAAAAAAAAACTAATAGGAGGAGGGGATAAACATGATTAAGAAGAACATAAAGAAGCAGAAGAAAAATAGGGAAGGAGAAGAAACGCAAGAAGGAATGAAAAATGAGAACACAAAAATGAGGAGGACAAAGAGGAAGAAAATGATATGATTGATAGAAAGTAAGAAGGACAACTTGAGGAAGATAGAGTAAATACAGAAGAAAGAGAGAGAGAAAGAGAGAGAGAGAGAGTGAGAGAGAGAGAGAGAGAGAGAGAGAGAGAGAGAGAGAGAGAGAGAGAGAGGAGTCAAGTTTGCATGAAGGAAAGAAAAAAATGGTAAGACAAATACATGATAATGGGAAAATATAAAAGAAAAAGGAAGTAAAGGAAGAAAGTTTGGACGTAAAAGTGTATTTATGCGCCTCTTTTTTTTCTGTGACGTCAAGAAAGACTGAAAAAATATGATGATAATGACGTGTATAAATTTTAATTGTGAATATCATAGAAAAATAAAATAATAAAGAAACTACGCTGGATAATGAAAAGCAGTGAAGAAAAGGGATAAGGGAAAAAAGAAGAAATGCAAATGAGTTGATGAAAGAAAATGAAGGTTGAAGAGATAATTATGGTGAAACAGAAAGTTGTGACGAAAAAGAAAGAAAATAGAGTAAAGAAAAAAGGTTTATTTTGACTTTCAGAATACATGTGAAGGATTTACATGATGTTTGTTTGTTTGAGGACGATAGATTTTGGATAGTCACACACACACACACACACACACACACACACACACACACACACACACACACACACACACACACACACACACACACACACACACACACACACACACACACACACACACACACACACACTCTTGCCACGGAATGAACACAAACAGACAAACGCACACACAAACACATTCACACAAATAACATCAGAATGAACAGTAAACACACATAACCAACTCTCTCTCTCTCTCTCTCTCTCTCTCTCTCTCTCTCTCTCTCTCTCTCTCTCTCTCTCTCTCTCTTTCTCTCCAGTTTTATTTCTTCATATGTAAATTTATTTGTTTCCATAAATATAACTTTTGTATCTTCCTTTCCTTCCACCTTTCTTTCTTTTTCTTCTTCCCCTTACTGCAATATCTTCGTGCTCCCTCGTTTTTGTCTCGTTTATCTCCCTCTTCCTCCTCCCCTTCCCTCCCTTCCTCCTCCTCCTCCTTCCGTTCCTTCCACTCGTCACCTTTTAAAGTCATTCCCTCTTTCCTTTTTCCTCTTTCTCCTTTATTTCTTCATTTACTTGTATTACATGTTTCCCTCTCCTTTATTTTTGTCAATATAGTTTATCATGTCATTATTTCCCTTTCTCTTCCATTTCCTCTCCCTCGGTTTTTCCTCTTGTATTCTAGTTGTCCGTGTTTTTTTTCTCTCATTTCGTTATCCTATACTTTTCTATTCGATATTTCCATTTAATTTGCTCACCACCCTACGGCACAAACCCTCCTCCTCCTTCCCCTACTTATCTCTCTTCCATCTTCCTCTCTTCCTCCCTCCTGTTTTTTTTCCTTCCCTCCTCTCTCCGCCATCTTTTTATTTTTCCTCCACCTCCCTCCTCCCTTCGCAACACTGGCCACCATCCACCTCTCCCCTCCCTCTTTCTCTCCACTTCTTTTTCTCTCCACCTCTCCCCTCTTTCTCTGCACCTTTTAACTCTTCTCATTCATGCTACTTCCTTACCTCTCTCTCTCTCTCTCTCTCTCTCTCTCTCTCTCTCTCTCTCTCTCTCTCTCTCTCTCTCTCTCTCTCTCTCTCTCTCTCTCTCTCTCTCTCTCTCTCTCTCTCTCTCTCTCTCTCTCTCTCTCTCTCTCTCTCTCTCTCTCTCTCTCTCTCTCTCTCTCCTTTTTTCTTTTTCCTTTTGCTCTTTCATCCACCTTCTCATCTCTCTCCTTACACTTGCTCTTCTTAAATCTTTCCCTTTTTTCTCTTCCCTTCTCTCCCACTTCTTTCTTGCCCTTTCCCTCTCTCTCTCTTCCACCCATGTCTCATCCTCCCTCTCTCAGCATCCTTCTATCTAAATACCTATATTCCTCCAATCCTCCTTCCCTTTACTCTTATCCCCTATAACTGCATTCCTCATCCTTTTCCTTATTATCCTCCATTCCTTCATTCTTCCTGCCCTTCCTCTTATCCTCTATTCTTCATTCTTTTTACTGTTATTCCCCATTCCTACTTTTTTTTTTTTTTTTTTTTTTTATGTCGTGGCCTATTGCGCCGGTAGGTTTCTTCCCGGTGGATCCTGATGGTCAGCCCAAGGCGTCTTCCCGGTGGGGCCTGATGGTCGGCCCAGCCCGTTCTGGCGCAGGCGAGTGTTTATAGTGGCGCCATCTTGCATTGGCTCATGCTTCCCTCTCGGAGCTCATCTTTAATCCTAGAATCTAGAGTCCGGGTTGATAGGTGGTCTTCAGGACAGCATGTGGGTAGTTTTATGCCACTCGGCGGCGGCTGAAAAATCCCAGCTTGGTGGCACAGGTCGGGGATTGAACTCGCGTCCTCCTGAACGCGGCGCCGTCACTCTGTCTACTCAGCCACCGCCTCCCTTCCCTTCCCTTCCCTTCTCTCTTCCCTATCCCTTCCATCCTTTCCATCCCTCTTATCTTCCGTTCCTTTATTCTTTCTTCCTCCAATCTTCCTTTCTTCCCTCCCTCCCAAAACAAGGGACAACAGTAAACCTTGTTAATGTTTGAGGAGAGGGGGAAGGGGGAAGAAAGGCCAGAGGTGAAGGAAGGGGAGGGTGGGATAATGAAAGGGGGGAAGGGTGAAGACGAGGGGTAGGGTGAAGAAGGGAAGGAAGGAGGAGGGAATTGAATAGGGAAGGAGGAGGAGGAGACAACGAGGAAGAGAGAATGAAAGGAAGATGGAGGAAGGGATGAAGAAGGGGAGGAAGAGTGGTCTAAAAATAGGAAGAGGGAAAGGAGAAGGAAGAGGAGACGGAGAAGGGGACGAAGAATGAAAGAAAGAAGAGGGGATGAAGTGGAGGTTAAAGGAGACAGGGAACGAAGAAATATAAGAAAGTGGAGGTAAAGAGAGGAAGGAAAAGGAGAACGAATAACAAAACGCAGCGAAAAAAACGGAAAAGAAGGAGTGAAGAAGAAAAAAAAGGAGAAGAGAAAGGTGGAAATAAGAAAAAGAAGAGAAAGAGGAGACTAGAGGAAGTGTGGAAGGGAGTAAAGAAAGAAGGAACAAAGAAGAATAGTGATGCAAGAGAGAGTTGTGGAGTGTGATGAATGGACAGAACGGAAAGAGAGAAGAAAGAGAAGTGGGGAGAAGGGGAAGAGAGAGGCCAGGGAAGGGGATTGGTGAGGGGAGGGAAGAGGGGAAACAGAAAGAGAGGATGAGAGAGGAAAAGAAGCGAGATGAAAGGATGGAGAGGAGCAAAAGGAAGCAAGGAGGAGGAGGAGGAAAAATAAGAAGATGAAAGAAAGAAGTAAAGGAAAATGAGAACATAATGAAGATGAACACGGAGAAAAGAAAAGGAAGAGATGGAGAATAGGAGATTAGGAGGAGGAGGAGGAGAGGGAACTTGAGTGGAATTCGCCTCAAGGAAAGTAGAGAGATGTGGAGAGAATGGGAAGAAGGAAGACAAGATGGAAGAAGGAAAGGTGGAGGAGGAAAAGGAGGAGGAGGAAATGGAGATATATGTCATGTAGGCTGAGAGAGAGAGAGAGAGAGAGAGAATTATACAAAACAAACAAGTCAGGAAACACACACACACACACACACACACACACACACACACACACACACACACACACACACACACACACACACACACACACACACACACACACACACACACACACACACACACACACACACACACACACACACATACATATCAACAACAACAAACACAACCTGGCAGTCCATAAAGAAAGAAACTCCGACAAACAAACAAAAAGGAAAATAAACACACGAAGAAAATACAAAGAGGAATGCCAATAAAAGATGTGAAGACAGGTAAACAGGTGTTTGTGTGTGTGTGTGTGTGTGTGTGTGTGTGTGTGTGTGTGTGTGTGTGTGTGTGTGTGTGTGTGTGTGTGTGTGTGTGTGTGTGTGTGTGTGTGTGTGTGTGTGTGTGTGTGTGTGTGTGTGTGTGTGTGTGTGTGTGTGTGTGTGTGTGACAAACCAGACGGAACAGCTGGTCGTCTCCATATTCCGAACCTGAAATTTCCCTCGTGAAATGTCTCCATTCATTTATTGTATTGCTCCGCCGCCTCACACGCCGGCTCTTTTACTGATTCTCTGGCTGCCTGCATGTTTGTATGTCTGTATGTATTCATGTATGTGTATGTATGTATTTATGCATGTATGTATGTGTGTTTTTCTGCATTTCTGTCATTGTACCTCCATGCCTGTCTGTCTGTAGGTTTGTATATATATGTACAGTCGCGGACACAAGTGAAGACACAGGTTTCAAGAAATTTCGTTCCCAGGCACTATGGAGTTTTCTCTTTTAATCTAGTTCACAAGCAGTAACTTTGTAAAATAGCTACCTAGAACATTTGTTTATAAAGAAAAGAGCGTAACGTTATTTCGTTGGGGATAAAATTGGCATATAGTTAATTTGGCTCTGCTTTCTGGCAACTACCAGTGGCAGACCTTTGCAATATTTATGTCATTATGAAATCAAACTCTTTTAATGAAACAGTAGCATGAAATCAGTAATCAACGTTAATACTTGCTCATGATTTTAACTCGTAGTATAAAATGATACATTAGAGTGTGGGAGAACAATGGACGAAGATTTATGAAACATCGTCTAGTGTGGGGAGAACACCTTGCGATGATGGGCTACACACAGTCTTGAAAAAAAAATATTATTAGCCTTATATCTTAATACACACACACACACACACACACACACACACACACACACACACACACACACACACACACAGCACAGGATGGAGACAAAAGAGTTGACAATATTTGGATGCGATGACGCCGTATTACATGATCTAAAAGTCTTATAATAGTTTCGCTCAATGCAACACAAAACAACGAAATTAACCTCCCACTTACTGAGGCAACGAGAGAGTGGTAAACACACTCCACAGGCAGGGAGAGGAAGGGGTAGCAATATGCACCTGAACGGAAACTGTAATACGAAGAAATGTCCGGGTGGAAGCGCAGCGTGAACGGCGTTCAGTTTTACAAGCTTTTTGTGTCTCTATCCCTCGGCCTGTCTCTCTTGCCATAGAGAAACACACATCACCAGATAATGCAACACGCAATAAACTCTTCAGTACACGGAGACTCACAAATTATGGTGTTGGCGTTGTTTTAGTTTTACATCCTTCCATTCTCTTATTCTTCGGCCTGTCTCATTTGCCATAAAGAAACAGACCACCGGAAAAAATATAGCAAATAATAAATTCTTCCATACACAAGACTCCCCCCAAAGCAAGAAAACATACATCACAATGGAATAAGAGCTGGGCCTTCGAGTATGCACACCTAACAAGAAGGGGAAGGAAGAGTTGACGTTGTGTAACACAAGCAGGAAGGGAGAGGAGGAGACGAGGCCGTAAATTATGTTGCGTGAAACAAGATGTGTGTGTGTGTGTGTGTGTGTGTGTGTGCAGGTGAGCCGGGGCGTGACAGGCGGTGCAGGTGTGACTAATGAGGTCAGGTGTGAGGGCGAGAGGGCGGCGAGATGAGGAAACACAAGTAGACGTGATGAAAAAGGAAGGAGTGAAAAAGAGTGAATGTGTTGTGTTGTGTTTGTGTGTTTGGGAAGTGGAGAGAGAGAGAGAGAGAGAGAGAGAGAGAGAGAGAGAGAGAGAGAGAGAGAGAGAGAGAGAGAGAGAGAGAGAGAGAGAGAGAGAGAGTTCTGAACATATAACATTTACACCATGAAAGTAATTTTAGGAATCGAAAAAAAAAATATGAGAGACGTAAGGGAAGTTACATAACGTAATAAGTAACCAAATTAAATAGAGAAAAACGTTAGTAGATAAATAAAGAAAATATATGATATACCAATAAAGTAAGATATTTTTACCTATAACAGTTAGGGTCATTTCTTCTGCTATATTATCATCATTACTCCTTCATTACTTCATTTTCACTTTCCTCTGGTTTGTATTCTCGTTCATTAAGTAATTCAGTCTCGCCTGCACTCGCTCATCCACTCACCCTCTTGTCCTCAGTTATTCACGCTCCTCTCGTACCACCGCGGCCCACACCTGTGTACACTCCGGGCCGCGGCGGGGCTGCAGAAATTATTGATGAAAGTAAAGTCTTTGTGTTTGTCTGTCTGTCTGTGCCTTTATTTGCGTGTATGTCTGTCTCATGTTTGTTTGTCCAATTTATGTTTGTGTTTCCTTGCGTACATCTCAGTCTTTCTTTTCGTATGCTATTTTTTCTTCCGTTGTTCTTTGTCTGTTTGTCTGTATCTCTGTCTGTTTATCTCTGTGCTTATCCCTTTATCAGTCTCTGTTGTTTCTTTGCTTACCTGCGGCTGTTCGACCATATGTCTGTCTTTAAATGTATTTATTTTTATTTTTTATTTTTTATTTTTATACAACAAAGGAAGCAGCTCAATGGCAACAAAAAGAAAGCGTAAAAAAAAAGTCCGCTAATCACTGCTCCTATAAAAGATGAAGTAACCAGTGTCCAAAAGAGAGGTCAATTTCGGGTGGAGGTGTCCTGATACCCTCCTCTTGAAAGAGGTCAAATCATAGGCAGGAAGAAATACAGATGAAGGAAGGCTGTTCCAGAGTTCACCATTGCAAAGGATGAAAGAGTGAAGATGCTGGTTAAATCTTGCATAAGGGGTTTGGACAGTATAGGGATGAGCTAGAGTAGGAAGTCGAGTGCAGCGGGGCCGCGGGAGGGGGGACAGGCATGCAGTTAGCAAGTTCAAAATAGCAGTCAGCATGAAAATATCGATAGAAGATAGAAAGAGCAGCAACATTGCGGAATTTAAGAGGTAAAAGACTATCAGTATGAGGAGGGGAGTTGATGAGACGAAGAGCCTTAGACTCTACTCTGTCCAAAAGAGCTGTGTGAGTGGAGCCCCCCCACACGTGAGGTCCATACTCCATAAGAGGGCGGACAAGGTCGCTGTATATGGACAGCTTCTGGGAAGGGGAAAATAATTGGCGGAAACGATACAGAACACCCAACCTCGAGGAAGCTGATTTAGTAAGAGAGATGTGAGGCTTTCTGTTGAGATTTTGAGTTAAGGATAGACGAGGATGTTTAGTGTAGAAGGTGACAGCTGAGTGTTGTCGAAGAATAGGAGATAGGTGTTTGGAAAACTGTGTCGAGTTGATAGGTGGAGAAATTATGTATGTTTTCTTTACGTATTTAAATGTATGTCTGTTTTCGCTGTATATTTTCTTCGTTCTGTGTGACTACTTTCGGTACACACACATACACAACAAAAGCTCGCACAAAAGAACACACGAACAAACAATTATTAATGGCGGTGGCTGAGTCGTCAAAGTAACGGCCCCGTGTTCAGGAGGACGCGAGTTCAATCCCCGCCCGGTGCCACCAAGCTGGGATTTTTCAGCCGCCGCCGAGTGGCTTAAAACTACCCACATGCTGTCCAGAAGACCACCTATCAACCCGGACTCTAAATTCTAGGATCAAAGATGAGCTCTGGGAGGGCAGCATGACCCAATGCAAGATGGCGCCACTATAAACACTCGCCTGCGCCAGAACGGGCTGGGACGACCATCAGGACCCACCGGGAAGAAGCCTTGGACCGACCATTATTATCCACCGGGAAGAAGCCTACCGGCGCAATAGGCCACAATGTAGAAAAAAAAATGCTTATACAAATAAAACTACTAATAATGGTACTTCTAATTATACAACTACAAAAAGAACAACAACAATACTGACCATTAACACTACATACACATACAACCCTAATCACGTGACACGGAATAAAGCTGTCCCGGAAAATAATGCAGCACCTCTCCCATTCTCTCAGCCGGTGTCTGGTGGCGGCGGTGATTGTTTCGTTTGGCGCGAGCACGAGGCGGATGACCGTGTTGTTCTTGTTACTGGCGATACAACGAGCTGACATAATCATACATCTGTATTGTACTAACTCAACTAAGAAGAAGAAAGATAAATTAGAAACATCGCTCCCACTCGAATCAAGCCCAACACACACACTGCGTTTCCTGCGTGGCTCCCGTCCGACGCTGCGCCGCCAACACGTATGTGTATTTCTCGGTCCCTTTTGGCCGCGTTTCCCTCCTCGCGTGGAAGCCTTGCTGCTCGCCCACTCATACAGACGACTAAATGAAGCGTTCTCCTCTGTCGATGGCATGCTCATGGAGGGTGTGCGGTTGTTGTTGTTGTTATTGTTGCTCATGATGCTGTAGTTGTTTTTTGCTTGAACTCACATAGCTGTTCTGGAGATAGCTGATTTTATTGTTTCAGTATTTTGTGCATATTCTATTTCTGTCGTTTTGTTTCCTACTATTTTTCATCATATTTCAAAACTTGATTTATATATATTTTTTTCATCTAAGATAATATGTTAAGAGAGAGAGAGAGAGAGAGAGAGAGAGAGAGAGAGAGAGAGAGAGAGAGAGAGAGAGAGAGAGAGAGAGAGAGAGAGAGAGAGAGAGAGAGAGAGAGAGAGAGAGAGAGAGAGCGTAATATTACCCTGCACGGAAGAGTTATATGCGAAGTTTTAAATATTCTGTTGAGTCGTGATGATGTTCGTTTGTTTCTCGTTTATTCTTAATGATGCGTCTGCGGGGAGCCATGTGGTGCTGAGAGAGAGAGAGAGAGAGAGAGAGAGAGAGAGAGAGAGAGAGAGAGAGAGAGAGAGAGAGAGAGAGAGAGAGAGAGAGAGAGAGAGAGAGAGAGAGAGAGAGAGAGAGAGAGAGAGAGAGAGAGAGAGAGTAATAGAGAAAAGTTATATTATTCAGTTTTAAATATCTGTCTCTCTCTCTCTCTCTCTCTCTCTCTCTCTCTCTCTCTCTCTCTCTCTCTCTCTCTCTCTCTCTCTCTCTCTCTCTCTCTCCGGTATTTGTAAGTGTTTAGATATCATGTATTTTTGTTCCTTTCAATTCCTGTTTTCACTTTTTTTCAATTCCTTCCATATTCCTTCGTTGTACAGTTTCACTTTCCCGTTCTCGGTATTTTTGTTTCCCATATTTTTGTCTAACTTTTTTTTCATATGTTTGCCGCTGCGTTCTTTTGTTCTCATATATTTCACGTGTCTGTTTTTACGCCACAGACCTTTATTTCATTCGTTGCAATGCCTTCCTCTCTTTAATTATTTTTTCTCTTGACCCAGACTCGTTTTTTTCTTTTGTTGTTTTGGAATCACTTTAAACATTCCTTAAACTCGTAATTTTTCCATTATATATTTTTCCTGATTTATTTTCATTTATTATTTCCCTGCTTCTTCCTTCCTTCCTTGTCCTCTATTGATTTTTTTATTGACTTCTTCCTTCCGTCCTTCCTTCCTTGTCCTCTATTGATTTTTTTATTGACTTCTTCCTTCCGTCCTTCCTTCCTTGTCCTCTATTGATTTTTTTATTGACTTCTTCCTTCCGTCCTTCCTTCCTTGTCCTCTATTGATTTTTTTATTGACTTCTTCCTTCCGTCCTTCCTTCCTTGTCCTCTATTGATTATTTTTATTGTCTTCTTCCTTTCTTCCTTCCTTCCTTCCTTCTGTGTCGTCTATTTTTTTCTCTACTTCTTTCTTTCTTTATTTTGTGGACTTCTTCCCTCCTCATTTTAGCTTATTTCATGTCCTAGTTTTTATTTATTGTATTTTTTTTTCTTAAGTTTATTTTTTTTACACTACTTCCTTCCTTTTTATTTTGCTGACTTCTTTCATTATCACCTAACCGTTTTTATGTCTCGGTATTTACTTTTTTTGTCTTTTCTCTCCACTCTGTCAGTCTTTCGTTTATTTTGTCCCTAACTTTTCCTTTCTTTTTTTGTTGACTTTTCATCACCACTCGTCGATTTCCTGTCCCAGTATTTTATTTTTGTATTTATCAATATTTTTCTCCTCACTATTTTTCTTTTACTATTTTTTTCTCTACCTCCCCCTTCCTTTATTTGTGGACTAATTTCTTCATCACTTAAAGCAATTTCATGTTAGCGCTTGTAAAGGAAAAAAATGAAAAGTGAGAATTATCGGACAGAAGAGAATAATATTAGATTGGATGAGGAAAGGTTATTTTGAGACACCTGAGAGAGAGAGAGAGAGAGAGAGAGAGAGAGAGAGAGAGAGAGAGAGAGAGAGAATGAATTACTTAAAAGTTCTCCCTGCTTTTTTCATTTTAAGGTCGGCGGAAAGAATTTTGGAAGGGTCCATTTTCTCAGCGGGGTCCGAATAAGGCTTCTTTTGAGGAGATGGGGGATCACGGGAGGCTTCATTTGCGAGGCCGAGTTTGGTTCGTGGGTTCGGAGCGGCTTCTTGAAGTTTGTCTGAAGTTAGCCGAGGAAGAAGTAAAAGCAGGAGGAGGAGACGAGGCAGGACCGGCGAGCGAGACAGACAGTGGATCAAGGAATGAAACAATGAAGCAGGAATTGAATAACAGAGAACCAGGAGTTGAAAGAGGAAGCAAAGAATGACAGGAAGCCAAGCAATGACAGTGAACAAGGAATTGAAACAAAGGAATTAAAAACAAAGTGATACGGAACCTGAAATGACAGAGAACCAGGAATTGAAAGAGGAAACAAAGATTGACAGGAAACCAGGAATTAAAACAAACATAAATTTATAGTAAACCAAGGGGGGAAAAAAGGTGAAAAAGATAAACCTGAAATATTTAATGCAGGGAAACAAGCTACCAAAGACGAGTTGACTAAAGATAAGAAGAAATTAGTGCACGGAGAATCATAATAAACCAACAACAAACCTGAGCAGATTAAAGTAAGCCACAAATTTTTTGAAGATACTTTTTTTGGTATGATGGAATGAAGGAGAAACAGAACAGGAGAAGACCGAAAGGAGACAAATATTTGAATGGTGAAATGAAGAAGAAAAGAAAACAATGATGAAACAAGATATCAAGGACGAGGCAAAAAAAATGTATGAGGAAATAAAGAAACACAAGGAAGGGAAAAGTTAGAGGAAGGAAAGAAGACGATAAGAGTGAGTAGTATATGCAGGAGCTAAATAGGAAAAAAAAAGTGCCACAAATATTTCCATGAGGAAATAAATAAAAGAAGAAAAAGACGATTGAAGCCAATCCAAATTATAAATAAAATATGATTCGCTGATCCAGAGAGTTTGCAGAGTCATAAAGAACTATAAAAGTAAACTAACAAGGACAAACACACAACGTCGCCCTCATTCCGAATAGTTAAGTAAAACAAAGTCCTGCTCAGGATTTAGACTTTTGCTAACCCGAGGGAGAGAGAGAGGGAGAGAAGAGAGAGGAGAGGAAACCGGAGACACACAGCGCCACGAAGACAAGAGAAGGGTGCTCTGATGCTGCAAAGAAACAAACTTCACTTACACAAAATGTTTTCCTCAGTGGCTCAACACGAACTGGCTTGAAATATTAGTGGAAACAGAGGAAAAAAAAGATCGTCATTTTGCAACGACAACAACTTACCTTACACAATACGAATGTTTCCCTTAGTATAACGAGAGCATTTCACGGCGACGTATCATGAATACCAGTGACGGAAAACTAAACAACCAGAAAAAAAAGATAACGTGGGTGCGATACGGCAGAGGAAGCAGCTCCATCTATAAACCAAAGAACATGACAAATGTTAAGAAAAAAAATAGTGTACTCCATGACGGTTGAATAGCAGTGATGTGAAGTGAACAAGAGGCAGGTATTATTGTACTCCATGACGGTTGAATAGCAGTGATGTGAAGTGAACAAGAGGCAGGTATTATTTTACTCCATGACGGTTGAATAGCAGTGATGTGAAGTGAACAAGAGGCAGGTATTATTGTACTCCATGACGGTTGAATAGCAGTGATGTGAAGTGAACAAGAGGCAGGTATTATTGTACTCCGTGACGGTTGAATAGCAGTGATGTGAAGTGAACAAGAGGCAGGTATTATTGTACTCCATGACGGTTGAATAGCAGTGATGTAAAGTGAACAAGAGGCAGGTATTATTGTACTCCTTATTACTATCTTTTTACATTCAGATTATAATTAGTTTTGTCTCATTATCTTGCATCTCCTTTTTTCACTTGTCAGTAATGGATGCATCAGTGACGTAAGAGAGAGAGAGAGAGAGAGAGAGAGCACGATCTTCTTGTTGAATCGTTTGGAAGTCCGGAGAGAGGACAGGGAGGGACAAAGATGGGAGGAAGGAAGGAAAGAAACTGATTGACGGAGGATCAAAACGGGATGAAGGGACAGAGGGGGGGATTTGTACGAGGGGAAGAAGAAGAGGAAGAAGAAGAAATAGAAGATATAGAAGGAGAGGAAGCAGAAGAATGAAAAGAAGAAGAAGAAGAAGAAAGATAAATAAGAAAAGAAGCAAGAAAATGAAAGGAAAAGAACAAAGTGAGGACGAAACAAGACGAAAAAGACGAAGCAGAAGAAGGTGAGATAGAATAAGGAATAGAGTAAAGATTAGTTAAACAGATAAAGGAAAATAAGAAGAGTAGTTGTAATAAGAGCAGGTGAAGGGGAAGGAAAAGAAAAAAAGAAAGGAAGCAAAGAAGACCAAAAAGGCAAGAAAACCAAAAACAGAAATACCATGAGAAGAAAAATATGGAGAGAAGTAGGACGAAAAAGAAGAACAAGAAGAAGAAGAAAAAGAGTATAAATAAGGAAGACCAAGGAAAAACAACATTTAGGAATAAAAGAAAAGAGGATAGAAAACAAAAATTAGCCTATCATAAAAAGGAAGGACAATAAAATACAAATAAAGAGCAAATAATGAGAAAATACACAATGAATAAAAAAAAATATAGGAAAATGGAATCGAAAAGAGAAACAAAAGGAAGACAATAAAAGACTAGATGATTTTACCGGAGATAACAGAAAAGATGAATGCGAGATAAAGGTGAGGAAAAGAGGAAAACACGAGGGGAAAAAATAAAGTAAAGGGAAAATGAGGCGCTTAACGAGGAGTAGTGTCCACAGTCATAAATAGTTTCCTGCCCCATCAGTTTTTTTTCCCTTTTTTCCACTTTTTGTTTTGTTTCTTTTTTTCGCTTCCTGTTTGTTTACTGTCAAAAGCGACTTGCGTAGGCTGAGAGAGAGAGAGAGAGAGAGAGAGAAAATTCATGCAATACTAATTCAAAGAGCTAATATAGTAGGCCATGTCTCGTTTCACAAGTAATTCCACGCAGTTTCTCTCTCTCTCTCTCTCTCTCTCTCTCTCTCTCTCTCTCTCTCTCTCTCTCTCTCTCTCTCTCTCTCCTATATATATATATATATATATATATATATATATATATATATATATATATATATATATATATATATATATATATATATATATATATATATATATATATATATATATATATATATATATATATATATATATATATATATATATATATATATATATATATATATATACTATTTACATACCCAAAGGTGCACTGTCGTGTGCTGCCTATTCAAAGGGCAAAATAAAATCTAAATAAAAAATAACTACATAAACTATAAAAATATATATACAAAAAGAACATACTGTGGGGTTCTGGAAAGGTCTGGACTTCCGAAAATCCCGTAAATTCTCAGCAATAAAAAATATAAAATAAAATATCTGAAAATTGAGTCTCAGACCCACAGCCCCTCTCGTCCTTATTATTATTTAAATATCTGACCAGTCACACTACCATA